>NC_083628.1:17637452-17854952 GCF_963584025.1 Labrus mixtus | reverse complement strand
CTGACTTTTCCTCAGACTTCTTCCGACCAAAACCCTCTCAGAACTAATGGGGTGAAGGGAGGTTTCCACTTCCCAACTCCGGTGATGTCCTGGCTCTTGCTGCCCATCGGTCAACCATACATGGTTGAGTTGTGGGGAGCCAAGAGGGGCCACCTGGTCTGGTAGGTAGTATCGACTTTGTCACTACATGGAGCTTGCATGTACAGAGCCTGGGTCTTTTGAAGGTGGTGACACTGTTTTGGTTGCCGTGGCGACTAATGGCCATGAGGCAGGTGATGTAACTCATCAGTAGGATATCTGGACTATCTTCACTGAACACTTGTTCAAGTGTGTCAAGACATCACACAGACACCTCTCAGAGACGCCCAAACACAGACGCAGACTTATAATCGAGTCGTTTTCATCTTTTTTTTAAATAAAAGACGTTTGTCTGTCTCACTTTTGTCAGCATCCTCGACTTTATTTCTGTTGTTACGGAGAAATGAAATTTGAGGTTTGGTTCTCAAATGAACTCGAGAAGTCATTTTAAATCCATCATCGTCAATGACTGTAATTAAGCCGTCCACCGCTGATGTTATAATTCCACATTAAAACGTCCAATACAATTAGTGCAAAGTGACATAAGAGCGAAATAAGACGCAGAAGACTGAACAGAAAAGCTGCTTATCACAGTTTCTTTAGAAAGAGAAAAAGTCTTCCTGCTCAGACTATGACCTGGAGTCTTTTCGAGTCACCACAGCAGTTTATAAACTCCTACTCTAAATACGACAGGCGGGGAAAAGGAGTTTGTTAGAGATGCAGGAAACACGTTCCTCCTCTCAGTAAACAGAGACACAATCTGTGGAGTGTAAATCACAACGCTGTGTGAAAACTGTCACAGTCGATGAAGCTCACAAACAAACAGAGAGCTGCCAACAAAGAACCCTCTGTGGTGATTTTACACATCATGTGACAGTGATAAACAAATATTTCACTGCTCACGGCACTGTCTGCGATCTGCTCCCCCTGAGCGGTGCATTATGGGAAAAAGTCAACACTAAATATTTAAACATATCTCACTTTTCTTCTAATATATGCTCATATTGAAAAGTGATGACTTGTCTTTGGATGTCCAAGTTCTGGCTGATCAACATCAAATTATATTTAAAGGAGCAGTATGAAACTCTGACACCTAGTGTTTAAAACGGGTACTGCAGTCCAAATAAAAACATTGTAGAGAGCTGTCCGTCCCCCCCCCCCCCCCCCCCCCCTCCTCTCTAGAGTCCATGCTCACACAGGTCACCACGTGGTGGACACTGAAGCTTCAGTGTTTATCCAGCTCTGCATCAGTCTGTAAACCTTTCTGTGTTCTAACCTCTCTCCATTTTTCAAAAGCATCTCCAATATTGATCCTAGTTTGAGCACGTTTCTGCTCGTGGAGCTTATTAGAAACATGCAGAGGCTTTTTAGGTCGGGTACAATCACTTCTATCTGAACCACTTCTCTTGCCCGCTTCCATCGCTGCAACACCTGTTGGTTTGACCTGATAACTGCTCTCATATCTGGCAAACCGAGGGCCGTCCAAAAGGAAACTGAGCACAACATGTCCTAACAGCACACGAGATACAAGCTTTCAGCATGTTTCTATCCTCATCGCTCATTCAGGTCATTCTTTCATTTGATTCCCCCGTGTCTATGCTTCTGATATGATGCCAGTGACAGCACATGTATGATTAATATTCATTGTTGAAGCTGTGTGGACATGTATTCATATTACTCACTGTACGTTCATTCATATTAATGCAGAAACTTCAAACGTATATAAATCATTGACTTTGATATTATCTCAAAGTGAACTCATTTTATTCTTTAGACCAACGCTGCTGCTCGTCACCTCCTGAATGTTGTTTAGGATAACTGCAACTTATTGTAAAATTCTTGATTGGTCAGTATCATACGAGGTCAGCTAACGATAAGTTACAGGCAGTGACCACAAGCGGACTCTCAAGCCCGGCGTACATAACGATTGGATAAAAGTTGAAGCTGAATGTCAGATTACTCTGTACGGTTTATGTGCTCACACTGGACGACTGTCGAGCACTAGCATTAGGTGCGATGGCAGCAGCCACTGACTGGAGCCACAGCCCCAACTAGCGGCAGTTGGCTAATGGTGCACAACATTTGACTGGCTTTGGTGCGCTTGACAAAGTGTGCCGTAAACAGCAAATCAAACCAAAGGAAAAATGCACCAATGTTGCAACTTCACCCCTGACTCGAGTCCAATCGGACTTCATCTGTGAAAGAGACCTGAATCAGGCTGAAAGGGGACAGTGTACACCCGGCTTAAAAGACACCTTGAACCTCCTCAAGAACCCTTCCTGAAAGAGTACTAGAAGCTCTAAAACTCTGATTGCAGTGAGCACTAAAAGTCTTCTCTCCAATGGCAAACCTCTAAAGAGCCCTCGAGAACCTTCTGAAGGACAACGAGAACCGTCGGTGCAGTGCAGGAGATACGCAGGTATACGGAGTAAACTCACTTATTTTTCAGTCTCCATTTGGCTTACCCACTTCTTCATCCTCTCTGTTTAACACCATAGACTGATTGACGATATTTAGTTGTACGCTGCAGTTTCTCTCCTACACAGGAGAAGGGACGACCCTCCCCACTCTGTCTCTAATAAACACTAACTAGTCTTACATTTCTTGCAAAAGTGCTGTCAATAAGCTCAGCCGCCATCACGTCTTTGTGCGTTCATATTGACTCTGTGACTGCGTAATATTTGTGTCCCAGGTTAGGTGTTCCAAAAGCACGCTCCACACGCTCAGACATGCACACACACACACACACACACACACACAGCGCTGGGCCCATCCGCTGGCCCAGCTGATCCTGTCTCTCCTCTGTAACGCCTCTGAAGACGCTATTCACGTCATCCCCACATTACGCCTCTGCGACATTCAGAGTGAGGGCCGTAAATATGGCCGCTTGAAATGACAGTCTGAACAGGGCGGCTGTTTATCCTTTACTGTACAGGTCACTTTAAAAAAATAAAAAATAAATGTGGCGCATACCCACTTCTTTATGCACCACTGACGAAGACCAACCAACCTGATCAGACCCCTTAAGTTCAGTTTCAGTCAGAGTATCAGGAGAAACCTTTAAGTCTATTTAACACATTTCATAGAATTCATGTACACGTCTGTTGGACATTTAAACACACTCATTTAAAAAAAAAAACGACCTCATATGGTCCCTTCATTCATGGTGACTCTCACTTTGGTTCTTTTGTAACTCTTTATGGTTCCACCAGCTGCATGTAGTGCGCCGTTATAAGCACATATGTGATCTTTTGATTCCTTTCAAGCATCATCGGGTTATTTTGAAAAGGTCCAAAATGGGTTAAATAAGCGCTCTGACTCTCTTGCCACGAGGGAGCTAAATTAGTTTCTTGCGCTTTGTGAACATTTCATGTGTAGCAAAGAGAAACCGGAGAGTGAAAGGGCAACGCCTGCAGAGCAGAGGCTTCACTTCAGCTGACAGCGAGGTAAAAGGTTTGTGATATAGCCAGGAGCCAGAGCCAGCTGGGCCGCAGAACGTGATGAATGGTCGCTTCAAATGCAGCCCCAAATAACCAGGAAGCATCATTATTAAGACGCTTATTTTAGCCTGTTTAAAAAAAAAAGGAATGAAAATAATGTTTTAAATTTTCAATTAGAGAGTTTGAAGACAGCAGAGTCCCACGAGTCAGGTAGTTAGTCTGATAAATTTCTGCTTTTCTGCGCTGAATGAACCTCAGACCTTCAGGCTCTGTGTGTGCAGATCAGGTTTAACCCTTTAGGATCTGACAGACGCTGAATAACGCAGGTGTGACAATGCTTTTTATCTGCAGTGATATGGAAGGTATTCCTGAACCAAAACAGGAATCTAAACTTGATTTACAATACGGAAATCATCACTGAAATCTGCTAAAAATGACAAAGCTGACATAAACATGAAACAGCTGTTTGCAATATTTACTCTGTTAGCATTTTAGCATGCTAATTTAAGCTAATATCAAAAGGATTTTTATTGTCTTAAAACACACCTGTACTTATTTTTAAACCCGATTAATTGCTGAATTTCAAAAGTTAATTGGGATTAATCACATTTTTAATAGCATGTTTGAATTTCCATTATTTCACATTTAAAAAAAAAAGCTGTTAGGCTTTTATTAGGCCTCTATGACAAACATCTGTTAATAACAGACGCTGTATGACCGATATTGCTCCGTTACTTTTTACTGAATGTTTTATATTTTAGATCTGTCTTTTTTCCCGATCAGACACGGAGTGAGGAGGATGTGCGTACAAGACACGATCTGTAGACTGCAAACACTCTCTCCTCATTGAAAATTTTTTTTAAAATAACGCTGGCGCTCAGAAATAAAATGTCAGGTGGACACAGAGAGTCCTTTACTGGCTGTGTGCTTTTAATTTGAAATAAAGTAAGGCCCCTCTGGTAGAGTGAAAGTTAGGACAGGAAGTTAAGCACAGAAACAGGAAGTGGTTAGGGATCCCAAACTGAGGTCAAACAGCTCAAAGGAACCGTAACAAAGGTCAATGTGTGATGTCATAAGGTCAATGTGTGATGTCATAAGGTCAATGTGTGATGTCATGAGGTCAATGTGTGATGTCATGAGGTCAATGTGTGATGTCATAAGGTCAATGTGTGATGTCATGAGGTCAATGTGTGATGTCATAAGGTGGATATTACTTTGGACTCGTCAGCTGAGCTGTCTGAGAGTTTGTTAAAGTGAAATGAGACATTCAAAGATGCAGCAGTGTCCTTCTTTTACATCACTGAGACTACAGGGAGACACTGAGGACGACTATCTACGGAGAGCCTGAAGGGACAAAATAACATGAAGTTAATCGTGATTTAAAACATTTTAGCATTATTTTCAGATCTTGATGATCGTGAATAATGCTGACCTACAAAAATCAACTCAAAAATTCAGTCTGAACTCAAACCTAATCATGCAGAGACAAAGGAGTGACTCATCAGGTGACTCATCATCGTCCCCTCAAACATAACATTTTTAATTTAAATATAAAATAAAACTTGAGTGAAAATCCTCAATTTAAAAAAAAAAAACATCCTGTGTGAGGTGTGAAGGTTTGAGGGAGGATGAGACAGAAACAGATTCAGGGGGAATAACTGATGGCACACAGGAAGTGACATCACTCGTCACTTTTGGTGAAAATCTAAAAACATCATTGAAGCGTAGAGCAGGCGGAAACCTCTTTAGATTTATACTTAAAAAGCCAACACTAGAGTTCTGTAAATGGTCTTTTCTTATTCCGCAAAGGATGAAGGACGACTAGCTCCACCTGCTGTTTTCTCATTAGCATTACACCGTGTCATAACAGCACGCAAGCGTTGGATATTGCATCACATTATGTCGAATCGCTCACAACGCTCGCTGTTCACACTTCATCTGTCTAATATTTAAGTCTTTGCTCTGTGAATTTCAGTTTCTTCTTGTAAACAATATAACGTGTGGTGCTTTTATTTTGAAGGTGGTCAAACTGAAGTGTGGAGGTTTGTTCTGGCGAGCTGATGATTCATATCCCAACACTCAGAGGCTTGTCAATAAACGGCTCGCTGTGAGTTTTTCTCCTGTGTTGTTGACACAGGTCAAAGGTCAACATTTCAATCATGGACGTGGATATTATTAATTAGCTGAGGGGACACCTAGCAGACAGCTAGCAGCTACAAACTGTCACTCAAAGAGACCACTCCCCCTAACTCTACATCCCTTTAAGCCTTAATATAATGTAAACAGGTGAGTTGTATAAACATTCAGCCCGTACAGTTGAAGAGAGAAATGAGCTCTAGAGACTCAAACTGTTTTTATACCAGGATGTAAACATGTTTATTTTAACATGGAGCTCTATGGAGACTGACTCACTGCAGGAGACAGACTCTAGTGGACACTCAGTTTGTTTTGAACCCTGGAGGTTGCTGCTTTATCCACTGGAAAATAAACAATCACTGCCACATTTACTGTGGTTAAACTAGTTATAATCTTGCCTTCATATTTAGCAGCATTTTCTCCCCAACCAGCAAACAACTGTCTGCATGATCCAAAGCTACCATGGCTGAATACAAAACACTTGAAATGGAAAGAAGTTAATAATGCAGCTGAGATCTGGAATTACTGCAATTTTCCTCAGTGAGGACGGGAATATGATTCACTGACCAGATGAGAGGAAGTAATAATAGTTATTTAAACGGCCGTGACGCTTTGAGTAAACCTGACCTTTGTGTTTCACTGGGAGATTAATTGAATCTGTTTCATGTCCTTTAGCAGACGTTAGTGTGCTGCAGCTCACTGAGGAAGCATCTGCGTTGTCTGTAAAAAGCCACTTGTTTCACACTCTTCGTGGTTCACATGAACTTAATGTGCGCAGCGTGGAGGATGTTTCCTCTCTGGCTCAGGCCCAGTGGAGCCATCTTCAGCTTCCCACCTTCACTCTGATGCTGCTGAGAGCTGGCAGAGCGCCCGCCGCCTGGCCGTGCACAAGCTCACAGTATACGGAGCCAACGTCCACGTTTCAGAGGGAGCTCTCACTGTTATGTCTCAGTTCATTTCCTTGTTAAAGCACTTTGCTGTCGGGCTTTTCACAGCAGATGTTTTGACATGGCAGAGTACGATAAACATAAGTGAAGATTGAGTTTTATTTAATGCAGGTTGCAAAGGGTCCATATCTCATGCATGTTGGCTCATGTCATGGCTTTAACTCAAATAAAGCTAAAACTAACCAACACAGAGAGAGTTTCTACATAGAGATGTTTAAAAACACAGACGTGTTTTGTCTCTGCAGCCACATCTGTGCTGAAACTAAAAATAAAGTTAATATATATTTTATGGAAGGTGCGATACTTGAATAATAGTAGCAAAAGTAAACACGTTTTACAATAGCCACCCAGTGGATCATGAAGGAACTGCAGGCAGGCCATGGGAGGTTGGACTGAATAAATTAAACTCCATACTTTTTGTTTTTACCCAATTTAGTCTTTGCACTTATTTTGATGCTTTACAAACTGTTAAACACAGAGTCAGCCGCTTGTTCCTTCAAAATAAAATACAGACTTCTCCTAAAGTGAAGCTGCTCCATAGTCCCTTCTGGGCCTCCGTACATGTGTGGTGAACTGTGTGGTTGACTCGGGACGTTTCTGGGCGGGGAGCTGGTGTGTTTCCTCCAGCCAATGACAGCGCAGCAGGTGAGTTTAGGAGTGGATACAATTCAGTGATTGGACGTGATTCAAACCGTTGAATATGACGAACGTGGACGTAGCAGCAAAGAAGATAAAATATAATCACAGTGAGGAGAAACACCAAGCAGATAAAGCTCGTTCTAAAACGAGGGTGAACCTTGTGTTGGTACTCACCGGCTTTTGGCCTCCAAATGAACGGCTTGGGATGAAGAGCGACGCAAAGTTGGTCTGCTTCCTGTTGGACACCAGGTGCCAAACATCGGCGTTAGCTTGTGCTAGCTTGCTAAATTATTGGCTTTTCCATTACAACAAATGTAATATTCTCAGGCAGCCTGCAGTAAACGTACACAAAAAAGTGTTGATCAGTGAAATGTCGTCACAGTCTCTGAGTAACGTGTCTCTGAAGGACGTTTCTGTCAGCTGTTTGTGAGAAGCTCACCTCAAAAACATTGGCAACATTTTGGTACTGAAGGTGTCTCTCTCTGTGTGTGTATGTGTGTGTGTGTGTGTGTGAGTGTGTGTGTGTGTGTGTGTGTGTGTGTGTGTGTGTGTGTGTGTGTGTGTGTGTGTGTGTGTGTGTGTTTTAGTGTGTGGGCGGCTCTCAGGGAGAGAGAAAAGTTCAGCTCCCGGCGGTTCTGCCTTCAGGCCTCCCCGCTAAACATCGACTTCAGAGTTTTAAAAACTGAAAAATAGAAATTAAGAAAAAAAATCAGAGTTTGGTTTTGACTTTTTTTTAATCTGTCACTCTCTGTTTTGTTTCTGCTTTTATGTGTTATAAAGTCATTTAAAGTTCCAATCAGTGAGATGTGTAGTGAGTGAGATGATAAAGTGATCTTACTATATGATCAGACATTAAGGAAACATGTTGAAGTGCTGGCTTCTCTGACAACAATGCAGCAGCCAGTATGTCCTCCTTCTAACTTTAGATTCTGGTCCTGAATGCTCTGGATTTGTTTGGACCAGAGAAGGTAGACGGTTTTAAGACACCCCCACACGGCCGTTTTGGACGCCCCTCGGTTTGTCAGATATGAGAGCAGTTATCAGGTCAACAGGTGTTGCAGCGATGGAAGCGGGCAAGAGAAGTGGTTCAGATAGAAGTGATTGTACCCGACCTAAAAAGCCTCTGCATGTTTCTAATAAGCTCCACGAGCAGAAACGTGCTCAAACTAGGATCAATATTGGAGATGCTTTTGAAAAATGGAGAGAGGTTAGAGCACAGAAAGGTTTACAGACCGATGCAGAGCTGGATAAACACTGAAGCTTCAGTGTTCACCACATGGTGACCTGTGTGAGCATCGACTGTAGAGAGGAGGGGGCGGGGGGGAGACAGCTCTCTACAATGTTTAGAATTTGGACTGCAGTACCAATTTTAAACACTAGGTGTCAGAGTTACATAATGCTCCTTTAAATTACAGATAAACTTCATTTTATTTTCTGGTGGGTGTATTCTCTTCTCGGTTGTTTGTACTGTGGCGTCGATCATTGTGGGTCCAGTTTCCTCAATGATATCGATTATTCAAGCAGATTTATGGACAGTATTCTTTCTTTTAAATGAGAATCGGAGCCAGACGTAAAGTTTTACTTGCTGAAATTGTATTTTTCACAGATTGAAAATAACCGTAACTCTACCGTAACCGTAACCGTCCTAGAAAAAATTTCCTCCCATCTGGCAAATCTTTTTATTTTTCTCCATAAAAGAGAAAAATCAATCTTAGGAAGATTATACTTGTAAAGTATTTTCTGATCCTTTGTTCTTCAGTTAAAAACACAATGGAGGAAAACAGATTATCTTATCAAATTCATAGAAAAACATCAGAGAAGATTTTACTGCCACATCAACACTGAGTGCTGATTAAATTAACATGTTTTTATTCAAGTTAGGACTTAAAAACTTCTTCAGTTTTGGGTTGTTTGTAACTTCACTCTAATAATGACACAAACACGAACATGAGCGTCTTTTGGAGCCCGTTAAACGTCTGATTTTAGACTCTTTCCAAAGCGGCACACAGGTGAGTAAACATCCAGGAATAAAAATGACATTCTGGATGGAAAGAAGCCCAGCAGCTTCAAAAAAGTGTTTCCATCCAGGTACTGACACCAGGAGATGTGTCATCGCAGAGAGAGAGGGAGAGGGAGAGAGAGTGAGGAAGAGAGAGAGAGAGTGAGGGAGGGAGAGAGAGGGAGAAAGAGAGGGAGAGGGAGAAAGAGAGGGAGAGAGGGAGAAGGAGAGAGAGAGATAGAGAGAGAGACGTCTCCTGGCTAACCTGATGAGAAATAAACGTGGTGTAATATTTTTAAGGTCATCTCACAAGTTAAATATGTTTAAAGTGTTTTACAGCTCTCTACAATGTTTAGAATTTAGACTGCAGTACCCATTTTAAACACTAGGTCAGGGTTACATACTGCTCCTTTAATGTTTACACACAATATGAAATGTAGGTAAACATTCTTGAAGTTCCCTCGTTGCGCTGATTGTTTGTTGTGTGTAATATAAAGACGTTCAGTCTGAGAGTTTCTCCTGATGTTGACGGATCCACTTAGTCAAAATAAAGACTTGTAAACTTTGACGTCTCCTCCCCCGACCGCAGTCAGTGAACACAGCGGGGCCGCTCTCAGTCTGGGCGCTTTCCTGGCGGTCCAACAGTAAAGCTGTCACATGCAGCAGGCTGACGAGCCGACGGGCTGCGGGGCTGTGTGTGTACTGAACAACGCTCCGAACAGAGAAATGACCATCACAGCTCGGCTTCACCAAAACAAATTACAGAGAGCTCGCGGTGATGTGCATGGCCGCCAACGTTTTCTGCCATTTCTCCGACGCTGTCACATTCTGATCTGACAGCTGCACAACAATGCCTTACATCACCCGTCTCACACACACACACACACACACACACCAGCTTTGTTCGGTGTGTGTGTGTGTGTGTGTGTGTGTGTGTGTGTGTGTGTGTGTGTGTGTGTGTGTGTGAGTGTGTGTGTGTGTGTGTGTGGTAAATGCAGGGTTTATTTCCAGATTCATGAGTCGTCCCAGTATATAAAGAGAGGGGGGAATGACATACGGGAAAGGATCCACAGGTTGGATTTGAACCTTTAAAAAATAGCTTCAGTGTGTTTTGATCATTAAAGTAATTTAATCTATGGGCATGTTTTTTTATGATGGCCGTCAGTGTTCAGCTCTGAACAGGCGCTGTGGAGCGTTTGGTGTGCGGGGGGCTCAGGAGGTAGAGTGGGTCGTCCATTGATTGGAAAATCAGAGGTTCAATCCCCGGTCCTCCAGTCTGCATGTTTGAGTGTCCTTGGACGAGAAACTGAACCCCAAATTGCTCCTGAAGCCTGTCCCATCAGTGCGTGAGAGAGCGTGTGTGAGTGTGCATTAGATTAGATCCTGATGAGCCGGTTGGCAGCCTCGGCCGTCGGAGTGGGCGAGCGTGAAAAGGCGTAAATGACATGTAGAGTAAAGTGCTCTGAGTGGTCAGAGAGGTGCGACATGTTTTTTTTACGCCCTGGTTACGATCTTTCAGCGCTAGCAGACCAGAAGAGCCACCCGCCCACCGAGACGGAAACCCAAAATGTTCCAATCGAGGGGGACGGAGGAGAGCAGGCTGTCAAAGAGGGAAGGAGACGTGATGATGTATTCTCTGACACACGGCCGTGTTGTCGCACTCGTCTCGTCGCTGTGATTAAAAGTGGATCAGGGTGAGAGGACTGAAAATAAAAAAGCAAAGCGAGACGATAAAACCCTCGATTTATTCTAGACACCACGAAAGGGCCGACAACGGGAATCAATCAATCAATCAATTTCTATTTGTATAGCGTCAACTCATAACAAGTGTTATCTCGAGACACTCTCGAGCAGGTAAAAGACTTTACTTATTGCTATATTACAAAGATCCGGCCTATCCATCATGAGCACTTTAGCAAAGCAGCAAAAGTTACAGTGGTAAGAAAAAACTGCCTTATTAAAAGGCAGAAATCTTCGGCCAGATCCCCGGCTCATGACGAAACAGCGTTCACAGGCCTAGACTGCGCCGGGCTTGGAAAGGGTGTGTGGGGAACGTTCAGAAAGCATTTGCCTCTGACATCACGCTGAAGGATGTTAAATGCTGATCACGTTCGGCGCTCTGTCTCTAAAACATGGCTACATCTCCTCGTCTGTTTCTGGACCGATCTGAAGCCACGTGCACTGCTGAGCGGCTCGTTGGCGTCCCTCACTGCAGTTAATAGATCATCAACGCCTCACTGGCGGCCATGATGGACTCTCGACACCTGCGCTCGTCCGTCCCTCACCTGCAGATGATGCTAACGCTAAGTGTAAACGGACAATTAGCTGCTGTGTAGTCTTTGCGATAAACACCCGAGTATGACCTCCCCCTCTTCAGAGGTAATGTTTGGAAATATCACAGAAGTTGTTTTCACATAAGGACCAAACTATGAAATACTTTAAGATGAATATAAAACCCTGAATAACAGAGTGAGACGGTTGTTATGGATTTGTGCTTCCAGGAGCCGTGGCTGTGCTTCACATGGAGCATCGGCTGCAGGAGCCAATCATGCACAGTGACATCCCCGGGTTGATGATTATTCTCCTCTGGCTGTTGGAAATAATGTGGTTAGCAGTGTCCGGTCACGCCGTAGTTTCTGTCCCAGCCAGGAGGCAAATGTAGCATCCTGCTCCGGATTGAACCACTCATCCAGAATCTCTGAAGGTGTGTCTATTCCTGCAGGATTTGCTGGACTCCGAGTTTGTCCACAATCACTTTTCAGCTTCCTGCCGTCTCTGCTGCCATGAGGATCCTGGAAGGAGGCGGCTGATTGGAGCGCCAGCCCGTGATGGACGCCCTGAATGTCTGCTTTATCGTCTGTTTCCATCTTTATTCATTCAGATGGCTAACACAAAGGCGGCTCTACAATCTGCTCAACATGCCACTACTTTAGGAAGAAGAAGAAAAAATCACCTTTGTGAAGTTCACAAGGTTTCTCTGCAGCAGCTTGGATGTCGATGCATACATGACTTATTGATTTTATTCTAGTATTGTGTTGGGCTTAAACAATCTGCCCGGACCTGAACAAACAAACAAGACACCATTATTAAAAAGGACATATTTTACCCCTTGTCCACCTTTTCAAACAGTCCCCTGTGGTCTAAATGAAACATCTGTGCTGTGTTTTGGTCAAAATATAACATGAATCAAGCACCAGGGGAGGTAGGGAGATAAACCAGCTCTCTCAGAATGCTCCGTTTTGGTGTGTGTGTCTCTTTAAATGTAACGAGCCCCCCCTGAGTTTTCCCCGTAGACATCACTCCTCTGTAGAGAGAATAAAAATGGCAGACCTGTGGAAAAGTTTCGTCCTAGGCTGGGGGTGGAGTCCATGGGTGGAGATATCAGGGGAGGGGAGGGGATTATTTTTTAACAGAATCCCACTGTGACATCACAAGGAGAGCACATTTGAAACAGAGCATTTTTCTCTGTGTTGTAAGACTTGTGCAGACCACAAACAAAGGACTGGATGGGTTTATTTCACATGTTGTGGGTCGATAGACACTCAAAATATATGTTCAAAAACACTGTAGAAGTGGATTTTTTATAACATGTCCCCTTTAATACATAGTAAGCAAAGACCAGAAGAAGCCTCTTAATAATAGTTATATAAACCATCCTGAGGTCTCTCCAGGCTTTAGAGACAACTGCTGCTCTCACCTGAGTGACCGAACATCTCCTTCATTCGTTTGCTTTAACTTCAGATTCAGTGACGTGTTTGTGCTTGATTTGGAAGACCATTCTCACATCGCTGTCGGTCACCACTCGTATTATAGGTATTATAGGTCTACTAATGGAGAATAATGTCTGATAAAAAGTTGAAAATGGCGCTGGCGTTGTCAGCCCTTGGTCTTTTAGTGGAAAAAGAAAAGGAGAGGCGGAGGAGACAAATAAGGAGAAATCGCACTAATGGGTGAAAGCATGGATACTACAGAGACATGCTCAAGGGGCTTTCCTGAACCTGTGAGGAGAGCTGGAGAAAAATGAAACCTCTGAACAGCCAATCAGAGAGATCCCTCTCCCCAGCCGCCGATGGGGGCCGATGGGGGCCGATGGGTAGCGATGGGTAGCGATGGAGCCGGACACACCGCTCGAACCAGACTCCAGGCTTGAGAAAAGAGGGAGATGAAGGAAGGAGGATAGCAGGTTTTTATTCCTGCTCTGGCTGCTTAGTGCTGATTTTTAGTTTTAGGAAGCAATGTGTAACAGTTGTGTATTTTCTTCCTTCAAATCAGATGTGCAGCTTATAGACCTCACAGAATTTACTTTACAGGCAAGTTCACTGTTGTAATGACGAAAGGACACCATGAGTCCTCTCAAACGTCCAGTAAGGTGTCGTAAAAGTCGTGCATAGCTATTTAAACTTCTGATGCTTTAATAGAGAAAAGGAACCAAACATGAGTGAAGCCTGGGCCTCACTCCCCACAAACATCCTCACACCAACGTCCTTCAGAGTGACCTTCAGAGTCCTCTGAGCGGTGCAGGAAGTGACGCCTGCAGGAAACAAAGAGTTGCAAAGTTGGTTGGATGTGTGTGTAATAAATGCGCAGCCTGTTTGTGCTCATTACCCTTCAGTCTTCTGTTGAATGGATCCTGAGCATTAAACATTCATACGTGTCCTTTACGCTGCAGCGCTGTCCGCGTTCAGAATGAGCGTCCGCCGTCGCAGCTTTGATGAACACAGGAGAAAACACTCTGCAGGACTCGAGCTCAGCCGTCTGCAGCTCCGAGTGCCGCTTGTCTCTCTAATCAGGGGGAAATACCTGCCTGTTACCATGGTAACCGGATCATTTACATAAGGCACACATCGCCTACAGGTGGATTTAGGAGACAGTTTTCAGAGGGGAGATGGATTTAAGAGTTACGATCTCACATGAAATCATTTTGTTTGCTGTCGTCTGATTTCATCGATGGAAGTGAAACAAAGACGGCGGGCTGACAGACGGCGGGCTGACAGACGGTGGACCGACGCCCTCCTGTCCAGGTGTCGCCTCCTGGTGGCTTTTTTTTTCAGCATTGACATGACAATAATCGATAGAGAAAGAAAGAAAACATTAGTCTGAGTTTCAGAGACTTTGCAAAGAAAATTAAACAAGAATACCATTTTACACTAAAGTTTGAAAAACTAATAATGCACCTTACACACACACACACACACACACACACACACACACACACACACACACACACACACGAGTTATTACGTCTTTTATTTAAAACTGCATATGGATCATATTTTACACAATCATGCAAGGGCTTATTTTCACCACCACCTGTCCTCTGGAGGCTTCTGGTTGAGACCTTAAAACTAAAAGAAGAAGAAGAAACAAAGTAGGACGAGGATGTTAAACCTGTAAAAGGAAATCTCTCTGCAGCTGAAAAACAGAAACCAGTTAGAAGAGAGAAAATCTGATTTAACAAGAGCACACTCATTTCCATTTCCTGTGTGTGAACAGTGCTGTTTTTAACTTGTCAACAGGTGAGGGAGGATGTTCGGGCTTGAATTGCCCAATTATTAAACTTTCACCACAAAACATTAATTTAGGAGCATTCGAAGAGAAAGTGTTATTTTAAATGTTATTTTGTGATTTACATATAAAAATCAAATAATGTTTCTTGTGTTTACTCTGCACAGACCTTAAGTACAGGCTTTAAGTGAACTACATGTCATCTAGTTTCCCTTCTTTTTTTAGCAGCTTTGTTATTTTAAAGGATCAATCAGTGAGATGTGTAGTGAGTGAAATGATAAAGTGACCTTACTATATGATCAGACATTAAGGAAACATGTTATGTTGAAGTGCTGGCTTCTCTGACAACAATGCAGCAGCCAGTATGTCCTCCTTCTAACTTTAGATTCTGGTCCTGAATGCTCTGGATTTGTTTGGACCAGAGAAGGTAGACGGTTTTAAGACACCCCCACACGGCTGTTTTGGACGCCCCTCGGTTTACCAGATATGAGAGCAGTTATCAGGTCAACAGGTGTTGCAGTGATGGAAGCGGGCAAGAGAAGTGGTTCAGATAGAAGTGATTGTACCCGACCTAAAAAGCCTCTGCATGTTTCTAATAAGCTCCACGAGCAGAAACGTGCTCAAACTAGGATCAATATTGGAGATGATTTTGAAAAATGGAGAGAGGTTAGAACACAGAAAGGTTTACAGACCGATGCAGAGCTGGATAAACACTGAAGCTTCAGTGTTCACCACATGGTGACCTGTGTGAGCATCGACTCTAGAGAGGGGGGGGGGGGGGGGGGGGGGGGAGACAGCTCTCTACAATGTTTTGAATTTAGACTGCAGTACCAATTTTAAACACTAGGTGTCAGAGTTACATACTGCTCCTTTAAATGAGCTCATAGTCTCCTACTTATTCAAGACGTTAAATCACCTTTTCACCACCTTTTAGAGCAGTTACCAACTAAAACTACTGAAACTATTTTTTCCCTTTAAAGAAACTGAAGTTTTTTACTATTTTAGTTTATCTGTTCTGTCCTCGTCAAACTTGTTCGGGGTCGTTTTTGTTTGTTTCAAACATTTTTTAAGTATCTGGAGAGAAGAAGAGAGAGATTACAGTTTTAAATCAGAGTAATTCACTTTATCACGTTAATTTGACTTACAGAGAGAGAGAGAGAGAGTGTGTGTGTGTGTGTGTGTGCGTGTGTGTGTGTGTGTGTGTGTGTGCGTGTGTGTGTGTGTGTGTGTGTGTGTGTGTGTGTGTGTTATCTGTACGTTGCACATTGGTTTTGTCACATTCTCCACAGTCGTGTGATGCTTGTCACTTTCACTCTGTGACGAATAAAAACACATCCATGAATCCTTTTCAGGCTTTTCCTGCCTCTAAGTCCTCCTGACGAGTCTATGTGTGTATGTGTGTGTGTGTGTGTGTGTGTGTGTGTTCACATCATCACACACACATACACACTAAATATGTTTATGATAAGATGCATGCAGCAGCTCTGCAGGAATAAAAGCTGCTGATGTTTGTAACATGCAGGAGAGATTTACCTGCTGCAGACGAGGCACAATTTTTACTTCATTCGTCTTTTTTTATCACAGAGGAGAATTAAAGATGTGTTCGGGAATAGTGTGTGTGTCGCTGTGTGTGTGTGTGTGTGCGTGTGTGTGCAATGAGAGTACTTTGAAGGCTCTGCAGGCGACCACTGACTTCACGCTGGAGACGAATGAAGCACAGCAAAGCTTCCTGAGGGACGAATCAAGCAGGAATCTGCAGCTCGCATGCAGAGTTTCAGCTCATCAGTTATCTGTTCAGCTTTCACACTTCTGCTCCTTCTGTCGGCGCTCGGCGCTCGTAGTTTTCTTTTCAGAGTAAAGATGTAGAAATATTTTCATCAGGACGTGGAGGAAAGCGGTGCTGCTTTCTTTCTGTCTCTCCGAGGAGTTGTGTGTAAACAGTTTCTATGGCAACTCATTTTTTTTTTTTATTAAAGGTTTTATTCAATGACAAAATTGACCCTTTTTCAAAGCCCCTCCCACTCCAGGAAGTAATCCTTGGTCAAGCCCCGCCCTCACCAGGAAGTAATCCATTGTCGAGCCCCGCCCTCACCAGGAAGTAATCCTTTTTCAAAGCCCATCCCACTCCAGGAAGTAATCCTTGGTCAAGCCCCGCCCTCACCAGGAAGTAATCCATTGTCGAGCCCCGCCCTCACCAGGAAGTAATCCTTTGTCAAGCCCCGCCCTCTCCAGGAAGTAATCCTTTGTCAAGCCCCGCCCTCACCAGGAAGTAATCCTTTGTCAAGCCCCGCCCTCACCAGGAAGTAATCCTTTGTCAAGCCCCGCCGTCCTTGGTTACTGTTACCAGGTTAAACTAAATCTCAGATTTAGGACAGAGATCAGTGTTTCCCCTAGGTTTACAGTGTTGGGGGAGTGGGGACAAGCCTACACGCCGACACGACGACACGACGACACAAACACTTGAAGGAATCTTGGTGTTCATGTGTTACTTTTACTTTTATTTTTCTATCGGAAAGGTATCCTTAAATGACTTCTTTCCCTGATTCCGACTCTATCCACTATCCTATCTCTACAATAAAGGCACAAAAAGCCCAAAAATATAATGGTAGGGGAAACACTGGAGATGTACGAGGAGAACTCTAAATCTCTACAAACTTAACATTCAAATCATTTAAAATATGATCCATATCTATTGATGTCAGCTAACGTAAGCTGTCCTCCTGCGGCTGCTCGCCGTCACACCTCTACTGACTGACCTCTGGACTCCATCGGGGACCATTTCTGGAGCCGGGGGTCTGAAACAACCTCTAAATGTCGAGGACGTGTGTATGATGCAGATAATTTCTTTGTGTTTTCTTCCTCTCTCCTCCCTCCATCAATCCTCCTCCTCTGCCTCTGTACCACAATCTCCTCGGCCTGATGGAGTCATGAGGACCCACCTGTGGCCGCAGCATCTTTAATGCCCCCCACACCCCCTCCTCCCCCCCCCCCCCCCACCCCTCATCCTCTCCTGGTGAGTCTCCCTCCTTCTCCTCTGTTCACTATCTTTGCTTTAATAACACCCTTCCTCTTCCTCTAAATGTTTGTTTTCCTCTTCTGCTTTCATCTCCTCTGTTTCCTCTGCTCTGTGTGTGTGTGTGTGTGTGTGTGTGTGTGTGTGTGTGTGTGTGTGTGTGTGTGTGTGTGTGTGTGTGTGTGTGTGTGTGTGTTTATGCACAGGTAGGAAACAGCTGACTTTCATCTCTTCATCGTTTCTGTCTCTGTCGACTCACGGCGTCCTGCAGAGAGACGCTTTTCTTTAATAAATTACTCAGCAGGTGTGTGCATGCAGGAACACCTGCAGAGAAATACACACTCACTCACACACACACACAGTGACAACAGTACAGCAGGGGATGAGTATATCCTTGGCTTTTTACCGTTGTCATCATCTAAACGCTGCAGTCAGAGGGATGCTGTAGTTGTGGAAAGTCAAGATTTTTCATTGTCACATGTTTGACTTCCATTTTTCTTTAATAATCTGAACTCTGCAAAGTGAAATAACTTTAAAGACATCTTTACTAGATATTGTTGTGCAGCAGTTGCAGCACTAGAGGCTCATATTTAAGATAGTTACAAACAAACATGAGTAAAAAATCATCAAGAAACAGAAATCACTGAGGTCCTCTAAATGGTTCCTATGTACGGTACCCGGTGTAAATCCACTTTGTTTGCATCACAATTCTGCAAAACACTCATCTGTGCTTGAGGAGAAAATGTAAAAAACATGACCATGTATGCCTCAGGTTCAGCATGCACATGGTGTTATACTGCCCCCTGCAGGACAGGAGATGTCCCGACAAGTTGTCAGCCTCAAATCAAAAGTTCTGGAAGAAGTAAATGACCTCAAACTCGATTAAAACGAACAGTTCATCATCGATAAAAAAAGACATCAGATTGTCTTCTCTGTGAACTGTGATCAGCTGTGTGTTTGAAAGATCCAGAACTTAAAGGTTAAATCGTCCCTAAAATAACAGTTCTTCTGTGTTATTTTGTTCAGTATGTACCACAGGGAAGAGTCTGTTTGTGCTGCTGATGACATGTTAAACCCAGCAGAGCTCTGTGCTCCCCTGCAGTACTTCAGGAGCATTAACAGAAGGTCAGCTGTGAAAGGGCCACTTTAGTGCGTTACAAACAGCAGGTGAGGAAAGGTTAGAGCGGCACGATGACACATTTTAACTCCCAGTGAGATCGGATGAGCGACAGTGCGGCTGTGATGACCGCACGCAGGAACATCTTTTCATGTCTATTCAAATGTTTGAATCGGCTGATGATGGTAGTTAATGTGAAATACAGAGAACAGGGTGGATTGGACGGGGCCTTGTGGTTAAATCAACTCAATGAGTCATGTATACTCACCTAAAGATCTTCTTCTTCTCTTGCAGACAGTCAGTGAAACAGTGAAAATCGGTTTCTCTCGCTCTCTCTGTGCAAAAACAACATTTGTCATCAATTTTCACAACAGAGATTTTAAACAATTGCTGCAATAGCCCCATGGAGATTCCTCCACTGTAAGTCCCTGTGTCTTTATTCAGGTTTATTCAGAGACCTCCAGTCCATTGGGTCCTACCGGTGTGTCGACTGTGGTCTTACAAGAGGCAAAAGAGTCCAACATTAGTGGAGAGTTTGTGAAGACGTTTGGTGACTCTGCTAGTCTGGCAATTAAACTGGGACTGAGGTCCAGCAGAGTCACCAAATGTCTAGTACAGCTGGGTCCCAGTCAGCTCCACCACCTGGCCCAGAGGAGGCCTAGTGACCCCTGCAGTCTGGATATGTCTGGAAAAAGAGAAATGAGATATAGATAAATGGACTAGGCCCTGCCCGCCCCTCCTCTTAAGGAAGGAAAAGGACACTCTCGCATCCTGTCCCAAATGATATCTAATAAAAGACGTAGTGAATGTCTTGTGTGAAGCACTTCGAAATGTCTTGTTGCTGAGGTGTGATAAATTAATAAATAAAGTTGCCTTAATTCTGCCCAGATAAACTGGTGTTTTCTGCCCTCCAGTGGCCACAGTGAGGAACTGCAATCAAACTTTAACACAATTACTGTAACTGCTGTCGTGAAATCATGATATTAAGACGCGAAATGAACAAAATGTTTATCTTGTGTTCTCTTTAATTTAACAAACATCTCAAATTTGATTCTGTTCATATTATATAATAATAATATATAATATTCGGATTTTTTCCTCCTGTCTAACGTCCGTTTTGTCTGATTATGTTTAATTAAACTGAAAAACGAATTAAATTAAACAGGAATTAATATTTCATCCTTAAATGTACTCCCACACTTCTTACTTTTAAAGATTAAAGGTTCTTATTTTCTGAAAGGAACTCCGTGTCAGTGTACATGTGTCATAGCAACAGATTGTCCGAGGGTCACTGAACGCACCACGGATAACCGCCCGTTACCAGTTTCCCCAAAAACCAACGAACATCTCGCGTTACTTCAGTATTTAAATCGAATATATTTTTAACAGCCCTGAACTAATAAAGAAACTAAAACTTGTTTTAAAGGAAACAAACGAACATCTCTAAATTCGCTTTGTGTTCATTTTCAAATACACTGTTTGAATGGCTTTCGCTTTTTCTCCACTTCCGGAACAAGAAACACACACGCTGCTGGGAAATAACACGTCGCCCCCTTGTGGCGGGGAGAAACGCTACAACATGGAACAAATGGAAAACAGGATGTAATCAAGCAGAAGAGACAAAAAGTTTCTGTTTTTTTTTGTTATGTATTTATTTGAATTATGATTCTTAATCAAAGGATGAAAAATCTGTCAAATTTAGTTAGAACATGAACAACTAAGAAGTAAAATACATACTTTTATATTTTTATTAATTACTGAGGGAAATTCTGTTTTACACTCTGTTATTGAGAGACATGCTTCTCACACACAAAGGCCCCAAACACACACACGTGCACAAACAGGACCTGCAGACATGAATTAGTGAAGAGATGTCAGAGTGGGGCTGCTACGCAGGGAACGCATCAGAGAAGTTGGGGGTGTGGTGCCTTGCACAATGGCACCTCTCCACCTTGCAGACCAACTTCCATAATATGGAAGTTGAGCCAACCTGAGCCTGGAGTGAGCTACTTCTGTCCTGAGTGTGATAAATATTTGATATGTGTTCAAATTATTTATTATAGATCCTATTTGTGTTTTGTTTCGCTCAAACATTGATTCACTATATCACTAAATATTACGTTTTAATAATATGAGCAAAATAATAACAAATTATACTCTGATTAGTTGTTGAAATATCTTTAATATAAAACGATTTCGTTTAGTGGAACAAAGTCGTTTGGGACAGGATGATAATAAAACATTTAGTGGAAGAGTTTCTTGGAGATATTTTGTTGATTGCTTTTTTTCTTTTGCTTTAAAGGGGAGAGGAAATATCATAAAGATTGTTCTATGTTTTTCTAATAATATAAAATATACATCTTTGTAAATACCTCTAAACCAAAGATCACGAGTAATAATAATACAATCTTTTGAAATCACAAGGTGAGATTACACGATGGAAACAGATATTATACTTTAACTATGGTGACTGCAAAATCTAATTTTGAAATGATCTCCAAAAATATGACGCCCTGAAGAGGACATGTGAGGAAAGACATTTAAAAAATAAGTTTCTGGTGCTCATGAGAATATGCACATGCAATATTTTCTCATGAGCACCAGGAAAGTATCTTGTGTGCACGCAACAAAGTTTACTTATATAGCACATTTCTGCAACAAGGCAATTCAAAGTGGTTCAGTACAGGAGCACCATAAAGTAACTTGTCCTCATGCAATACCTTCTCGTGAGCACCAAAAAGTACCTGGTGGGTACGGAGTCCCTAAGGGGACATTGGCAGGTTTCTCCTCAGCACCAGAAGCATCTTGTGCGCACCAGAAACCATCCCATTAGCACAAGAAGGTAGCCTATTGTGTGTGCACAAGATACTCTCCTGGTTCTCGTGAGAAAATGTTGCATGTTCATATTCTCATGCAGACGTTAATCTTTCTTGTGAGCACAAGATAGTTTCTGGTGCTCCAGAAACTCTTTGATGTCCACTTAGGGGCTCCGTACAAAAATATCTTGTGTAGTGGCTGTATGCACCTTTCATGCAACTATTGCCATTAAAGTAGAGAAGAAGAAGAAAATCTTGTGTAATATTAGATGTAATATTGTGTTGTTGTCAAGCTGAAACCAATGAGTGTTTACAGCTCTGACGGCCGGCCAGCAGGGGCGCTGTTGTCGCTGTCCATACCCATAAGCGGGGGAGTGAGAGGTGCATGAAATGGAGAAAAATGGCGGATCATGTGCAGGTAAGCAGAGGTTTCATGTTTTTGTAACCGACAGTTTATCCCGGAGCCTGAGAATGGGTCTGAACGTGGATTCGGGTGCTGTGTTTCCCGCACAGAGGCAGTGTACGGCCGCTGCGTGCGGGAGGCGGCTGTGCGTGGCTGTCGGTGGTAAAAGAAAGGATGAGTCCGGGCCGCCTGTGTTGACTTGTGGCCTGCTGTCACTGCTCGCTCAGTTAGCTCGGGTTAGCTCCGAGGGTGATACCTGGCTCCAAACGAAAACAAACGCCAGAGATACTCGGGGTTACAGCCCGTATCATCCCCGGCGTTTGTGCCAGTCGATCGCAGCGTACCACCGGGGAAATGTCGTCTTTTAACGGCGAATTACCCCGAGGTAAACAATAAAACACAGACCGTGGAGAGCTAGCTGTCAGGCTAACACGAAGTGGTCAACCTTTAGTTTGGCGCCAGTGAGACTCCCAGTAAAGACACTACATACAGTAGGATCAAAACTTACACTTGTTCTTTTGTGCCATGTGCTAAAAAAAACATAAATAAATATCGCAGGGGTTGTTATGATGAAGCTAGCCTCCAATGCTAACGTTAGCTGCAGCCCAGACGTCAACTTCTCCCGCCCGAGCCCGTTTGAAAACATGACCGTGTCCCCGGTACACCGGCTACATGTCCGTGAGTGCTCTCATCAGGCTGGATAAATAGACATCACACTGAGGCTGCAGAGGGATTCACACCTGTGTTGTTTATGTGCGTAACTAAGCAGTGCCGTTTTGTTTAGCTAGTAACCGGTGTATCGGTGTAGCGTGTGACCGTGCTAACTGGTGACTTCTGTTGTTGTCGTAGTTCCAACAGCTAATGTGTCCCCGCGAATGCCTCTTTGTGTATTGTTTCATTAAATACATTATCTGATGAGTGTAATTCGACATTACACCTGTTGTGACTACGACAACAACAGACGCGTTCGGCCTCGAGTCTCCAGATAACACGGTCACTCGTCAGAGCGAAACACCTGCTATAAGCTAGCTGCACCGTGGTCAGGACGGGACACATGTTTGGGATGCTCGCAGAGGACATGCTACAGTGTTTGAAGTGTAACTGTATTATTTCATCATGTTACTAACATGTCAACCAGTTAACCCACTGTGTCCTCCACGGGGTCCTAAAATACTCGAGCTGTTTGTGATTTAAAGCTAACTTCATGCACCTTGTTATTGTTGTACTGCTAGCTTGTGGTGTTTTGTAGCTTTGTGCGGTTTAGCTAACAGGGCATCATTGTATGCCAAGAGATAATTAGCTCCGAAAACAGGATTCTAAGATCAGAAATACTTAATTAATCACCAGGGGGGAAACTGTGCTCCTTCACAGATTATAAGAAAACAGATATTCGATAGAAAAATGAAGATATAAGGAAGAAAAATGCAAAAAAAAATAATAATAATATGTATAATAAAATACAACAATATGTCATATTATTTCAATCCTTTATGTATTCTCGAAAAGACATCGAGGTTTCCTTAATTTTTAAAAGCATCGAGATTACAAGGACATTGGAAAAAAAACATAAAATAATTTATAAACAATAGAAATCAACAAAAACATTGGAAACAAAGATGTTAGAAATCAAAATCCAACTGTGCAAGTCAAAGTTTATTTATTTAGCACATTTAAACAACCTAAGTTCACCAAAGTGCTGTACAGCTTTCTTTCTTTTTAAACGGTAAAGGATGAATCTGAATAAAAAGAACAATAACAAACAATAATAATAATAATCAATATGAACATCAAATTGTTCCACAAACTGGAGCAGCCACCGCAAACCGTACCTCGACCTTCTAGTCTGCATCTTGGGACGTCTGAGAGCATCTGGTGTGTCGACCACAGCGCTCAGACTGGAGCATGTTAGTGCAACAGCTCAGACGAAGAAGACGGCGCTGGCCCATGTAACTTTTTAAAATCAAGTAATAGAATCTTAAACTGGACCGCGAAGTTGACAGGAAGGCCGAGGGAGCGAAGCCGTCACTGTAGTGCACAGCTAAGAGGAGACGACTGAAGAATTACAATAATCTAAAGAATAATCTATAATGCAAGAGACGCAAGAAATTCAATCTTTCCAGTTTGCAGGATGAGCGGTCGGAGTGCGCTGGGGGAAAAAAGGGACGCTGGGCGCTGCGACTTTTCTCCAGGCGGCTACTTTCTGCTGCGAACGCTCTCTACTCATTCAAAACAATCGAAAAAAAACCCTCTTGGTGGACACAGAGCTTAAAGCAGCATACAGAATATGACATCATTTTTCATGAACATGTCGATGTTGTGCAGTAATGAAAGTACCTGTGTGACATTTGGTCCGTGTGGATTTGACGTTGAACCGACCCGCCTAACACAGAAAGAATATCGAGACATTTTATCTCGTATCGCCGTTCAGCTAAAAAATATATGAATTAGATTTTTGCTCCACATCATCCATCCCTGAGTACATCATAAATAATAATGAGGAGAGGATGACTGCTCACATTAAACGCACAGGATGTCAAAAGAAAAAAAGGAGTGATTCTCTCTGCTACTTGACCCCCTCCCCCGATGAAAACGACCTCCATGTTGAGCGTAGTCATGACGACCGGGTGAAACCGGCTTGAGAGAGAGAATATCTTTACCAACGAGCTAATGTATCCGAGTATAATCTACATGATGTTTTTATCACAGCAGCACAAACGGCAACAGTACGGCAGCTTTCAGTCGCAGCTCACGCTTTCTCACGCAGCGGTCTTTGAGGTAACATCCGGTGTTTCCACGGCAACTATAAAGATGTTGTGCCTGTCATGGTGAGGGCCGCGACAGGACACGTCCCGTTACAACTGTCTTGTTGGTACCGAAACGTTGCCAACGTGTTTGTTTATTTGAGACCATGAGAGCTGTGGATACTTTAGATAGATACTTTATTGATCCCGAGGGAAATTCAAAATAATACTTTGGGATATTATCGGAAATTAAAAAAGGTTTAAATCTAAAAACTTAATTCATATGAAAGTTTCTAAAAACTGGAATTGGAAGGTTGTTGAAATAATTTCTTAATTTATTTTCCTTTGAGGTGACGTCATGTGATGTAAATGGTCCTGATGTCATATCAATTTGAAACCCACAAACCGCTCTGCAACAGGAACCCTTTCAGAGTTTTTATTGAACACATGAATGTCTCCACAGAGTTATAATCACCCATGACAGAGAGAAACAGTTTAACAGCGATCCATTAAAGGAACGTTTTGTAGGTTTTCTTTGATTGTAGAATGACATGTTCTTCGGCAGCAGCTCAGTCTGTTGGGTACCATAGGGTCGTCGGTGCGGACCAAATCTGGAAATTGGTCTGGTTGCTGGAGAGGTGCAAGATCGCTTCCTGAGCTCTGCAGAGGGGCTCTTTAGCAAGGCATCAAACAGGGTTCGAGCTATTTTTGATTCAAAACGATTCTGGATTCAAAGTCTATTTTTTAATGAGTACATACTTCAGGATCTACTCCAGTCATCTTTGAGACTGGCTGAATTCCTTGCTGTTCCATTTTGCATTCTGCTGAGTTAAAGAGCTAGCATTAGCACTTAGCAGGGAGAGACTGATTTGCCAAAAACAAAACAAAAGATTTTTGGGAAGTTATGAATCTATTTAAAATCTCAGAAGATAAGAGTCTCGTTTACATTTACATACATCGATTTTTCCCCCACCTCTAACTCTGACATCTCTCTATCAGTGCATGTCCACACAATCCTGTTTGTGCATGTGTGTGTTTCAGCCCGTGTGTGTGTAGCATGTTCAATGACAGAGAGTAAAAATTGAAAATACCCTCGCAGTATCAATAAAGTGTATCTTCTTCTTCTTCTTCGACCTCCTGAAGAACACCTCCCTGTGTTTGTTTTGAAGCTCACCTCGTGCACCATGTTGTTGTTCCAGTGATGGTGTGTGTGCTGTTTGGTGGCTTTGTGGCATTATTCAACTGCCATAGCGACTCAAATCAGGCAGTGTGCATCATCACGATGAGCATTATTAGACCCATTATTAGTGTTGTTGATGAGCATCTTCAGCCTGCATGCTAACACTGACAGAGCAGCCGCACTGAGCGCTGCGGCCTGCAGGAGCTGCAGCAGCTCTGACATTGACACGGAGCTTCTCTGGATGAGATCCAAAGCCGGCTGCTTTTTACATCGCTTTATCACATGAGCTCCACGGAGACAATCGTGATCTGATTGTTAAAAATATTCTTGAAAAAGGTCATGATTGTCTTACAGTTTATTTTAGTCTTGGGACGTTTCTATTGTTGCATCGCATCAGAGAAGACAACAACAATCAGTCGAGTTTAGAGCTGCAGATAACGATTTATTATTTACTGATGGATGAATCTGCTGATGTCATTATTAATACAATAAATATTAGAGTTTGTTTGTTAAACGATCACGATATCAAACAAACAAACACAGTGCACGGCCAGAGAGGAGTGAAGGACTCCTTCATACAGGCAGAATCCTTAAAACTAGAAAACTTACCAGTGTTTCCCCTAGGTTTGCAGCTTTGAGGGGGTGGGGAGGTGCGGGCAGACGGACGCCGACACAAACACTTGAAGGAATCTTGGTGTTCATGTGTTACTTTCAATGACAGCTGTCCTGTTCTATCGGAAAGGATTTCCTTAAATGACTTCTTTCCCTTATTTCCGACTATCCCACTATCCCATCTCTACAATAAAGGCACAAAAAGCCCAAAATTTAATCTTAAATTTTTTTTTAAATTAACTTGACCTTCAAGGGGGGCGGGGGAGTCCGTTGGGGGGGGTGGGCCGCCCCCCTAATATAATGGTAGGGGAAACACTGCTTACAGTAAATGTATTTAGGTGCAAAGGACTGATGTTTGGACGCACTGCGGCTTCCTCAGAGTCAAACAGACGCTGAGTGATTCATGTGCTCCGTTACTTTCTCTGGATTCTGTCTGTGTGAAGGAGTCTTGTGTCGTTCTCTCAGAGCACCGACCTCGACCTGTGGACGGGCTGAAGGTTTTTCCTTCTGTTAGAGCCCGACCGATTAATCGTCAAGCCGATAACATCGGCCAATATTATTAGCTCACCAAGGACTATCGGTAAAGGCTAATTTCACCAGTCAAATAGCATTTCATTTGAGTTTCATTGTATTACACTAGCAGTTCACTTTCTGTGTTGATTACAACAAGCATCATCACCCTCCAGACTGTCGAGCGGTGATGTACGCACATGCTAAGATACTTTCCAGTCGAGCGACCATCCTGTCTTCGTTATAAATCTTTTCACACAAGTGTTTGATAACTGAGAGATTCACACAAAAAATGTGTTTATATCTATCTCTACAGATCCAACAAAAATCAAAGATAGATATCGGCCGATGTATCATCAGATTTGATCTCTCCCTAATATCGGTATTGGCCCCAAAAATCCGATATCGGTCGGGCCCTAGTTTTTAACATAATTAGTATTTTGAAAATCTAAATATTAGTGCAGCACCATAAGTTGCTGTTCCATTGTTGTCTGAGTATAAGAATTTGCGATGAAGTCAATAAAGAAGGACTGAGAGAATCTTATTTTGTAATGTTGGGCTGGGCGATGTGGACCTGAGTGGCGGTACACGATATCTCGATGAGTCCTCAGTCAAATCCACATGGAACAAATGTCAGACAGGTCTGAGTTGCACGTATTTAAGGAGGTTTAAAAACTGTGAAGAAGGCAGAGATCAAACTTAAAGTGTTCCTGTCTGTGCAGAAGTTTTTAACAGTAATTTCAAACAGCGTGTCCTGTCATCTCGCCACTCTTCACTTGATGTTTTATAACTTTCTGGTCGGCTCCAAAATTTTGGTCGGCGTCTAGCAGCAGATGTCTCGTGTGCTCTTATCTGAGGCCAGCAGAGAGTCGCAGCGAACAGATAATAATGATGTAACAGCGTGTCATGCCTGCTGCAGAAACACTGCTGCTCACGCTGCTCCCCCCTATCTCTACAGAGAAGACCCCCCCACACACACACACACCTCATCCCAAACCTTAATCCAGACCCCCCCTCAGCCTCCTCCGCCTCTGATCTTCTCTAACCTGCCGGCTCCTCCATTTTGGACTATCAGAGCCTGGCATCTCAGCGTGACTGTGTATGACTCAGCACTTCTCCCGCCTGCCTCAGAAACTTGATATCTTAAAATGTTTGAGGGGTAAAAGTCTCACAGTTGGCGGCTCCAAACGTTCATATTAAAGACAGAGTGCCAGGTTGTTAGTTTGTGTAAAAAAAAAAAAAAAAAAAAAAAAAGGGTCACTGTGAGAAGAATGTAGTGCCAATGAGAACGTGATGAACGTGTGATTGTTGATTAATTTAGTGATGCTCTTTTATTATTTAGTTTGAGAAGTACTCCATTCTGTCCCCCCCCCCCCCCCCCCGACGATTGCTTTGCCTCGTCCCGACTGTTTTCCTCGAGGTTTTCTGATATCACTTCTATAAACCGGGGACACGGCGGGATGTTTGCATGACGTGGATTCACCTCTCCTCCTCCTTCATAAGAAGCTCCTCACGCGTGTAGCTGTCAGCCGACCGTCAGCTGACAAACCAGAAACAGAGTCGGCCTGCAGGGAAACGGACCCGTTAGCTGTCTATGTTGGAAAATAATCGCCGTCACGGAAAGTTCTTGACGGCTCAGGGTTTTTGCAGGCATTCACAGTTTGTGTTTTGGTATCGTTTGTGTTGATGAGTTCTTTATATTTCAAAAAGGCCTGCAGCTCGAGGCGTTGGTTACCAGGCTGTATCTTCATCCTGCTGTAAATTAACGTAAACAAACCAGGAGATCTGTACCCGTTGTCCGGACTCTGGATAGTCCAAAGATGGAGCACACCGGACCTTCTGCTCTCCCTCTTCAAATTCAAATCACTTTATTTATCCGTTAGGAACTTCATTTGTGTAAAAGAGCATCAGTGCGCATACAGCTAGACACACAAACAACAACAGAAACACACACATAGTGGCTCTATTAAAAGCATGATAAAAAAGCTGTTTGCTTTTTAAAATAAACTGCTGCTCCTTTTCAGAAACTCACACGGTTAGATTTACAATCACGCCGACCTTGAATATAACCACGATAAATTAGAAAAGTATGGCTCAGGCTGTGCTTCTTCACAGGTCTCACGATTCGGTTCGGGTTACGGTTATCCTGCCAACGATTTAATTTGATAACGCAATGGGTTCATCCTCAATGTTCTACCTTTTCCTCAATGACGATTATCGGTCAGATGAATATGGACTCCTTTTTATTATGTTAGCTTTGGAAATTAATGTGAAGTCAAATGTCTAAATAAATAAAATATTAATTCCCGACCGATTAATCAGCCAGTCGATAATATCGCTGATATCAGCTTATCCAGTGACTAGGCGCATCGGCTAATTTTATCGCAGAAATGCACCGATAATACTCGATTTATTCACCAGCCAAAAAGCATTTGAGTTTCAGGGCGCTATATGGATTACAACAAGCATCATCACTCTCTAGATTGTCAAGTGGCGAGCGCATGACATCAGCCTTGTGTATCCTGCGGCAGCTTGGAGCATTGGTTGTGCACGTCCTCAGAAATTCAGGCTAAGCATCCACGAGATGCAACATGCCTATAACCACTAGGAGCAGTGTGGAGTTGTGTGGTGATGAGACCTGATTTGACATCATCAGAGAGAGCCGCTACAACAATGGAGGAAAGTTTAGAAGAAAAGTTAACAGATCGAGTCCTCAACTACCCGCACTCTGATGTGTCATTGCCGTTGCATAGCAACAGACAAACTTGTGTGATCGTTTCACGTTTCTGGACGTGATCATAATGTGTCAGCCCCCGATGTCTCACCTCTGTGTGTTCACCAGGGCCTTGCCCAGCTGGAGATCCTGTGTAAGCAGCTGTACGAGACCACCGACACCGCCGTCCGACACCAGGCAGAGAAAGCCCTGGTGGAGTTCACCAACAGCCCTGACTGTCTCAGCAAGTGTCAGCTACTGCTGGAGAGAGGCAGCGTGAGTACTGAGACATACACCCCCATGGACCTTCAGCACAGTTATTTAACTTTAAGGAGAAATTAAGTAAAAATACATTTTACTTAAAATACAACGTGCCGCCTGAAATTGAATAGCCTGCTGTAAGTCCTGTAAGTGGAGGTGTCATAAAACAGAAGTTTTCTCTTCTGATGTTCGATTCTGTTGCTTTCAGATGTTTGTCATTAAAGAATGAAATGATCACTAACTCTCTTTGTTTCCCTCTCGTCACAGTCATCATATTCTCAGCTGCTCGCAGCGACATGTTTATCTAAACTGGTTTCTCGAACCAGCAACCCTCTTCCGCTCGAACAGCGCATCGACATCCGTGAGTAACCTTCAGTTTGAGGAGAGAAAATGACCTTTGTGTTTACGATGTAACCCAGAGAATACGTTTGAGAAGTTGCTCTGATGAAGTTGCATTTATTCTTTTTTTTTTTTTTTTTTGCTGCACAGGGAACTATGTTCTGAATTATCTGGCCACGCGGCCGAAGTTAGCAGCGTTTGTGACGCAGGCCTTGATCCAGCTGTACGCACGGATCACGAAGCTCGGCTGGTTCGACTGTCAGAAAGACGACTACGTCTTCAGGAACGTCATCGCAGACGTGACGCGCTTCCTGCAGGTCAGTGTGTGTTTGAATTGTGCATGCGTGCGTGCGTGCGTGCGTGCGTGTGTGTAACATTTTCTGTGTAACATTTTCTCTGTGTGTGTGTGTGTAACATTTTCTGTGTGTGTAACATTATCTGTGTGTGTGTTTTCAGGACAGCGTTGAACACTGCATCATCGGCGTCACCATCCTGTCCCAGCTGACCAATGAGATCAATCAGGTGCTTTGATTCGCTCTCTTCTCTCTCTCTGTTAGTCGTTTGTTTATAAACGTTTTAACACTTTTGTGTGTTTCCTTTTCAGGCGGACACGACGCATCCTCTGACCAAACACAGGAAGATAGCTTCATCATTCAGAGACTCGTCGCTCTTCGACATTTTCACGCTTTCCTGTAACCTCCTCAAACAGGTACGCCGGCGTTAAGGACTCTCTTTATATTTCTTCATATGAGGAACATCTGACACCTCCGCCTGTCACTGCATCCGATCTGCTTCCGCTTGATTTCCCTCTGCAGACCTTTTAACAGCTGGAGTGTTTACAAAGTGTGACCTGCTGTTAAAATCAGCGGATACAATCGCTTTATGATGGAGTTAAATAAACAACAGAATATGAATTTATTGGTCTTTAAAACTTCGTCAGAGCTCGAGCAGGAAGTTTAATCAGCTCCTTGTTCCTGTTCACAGAGACGTTTTACCTCCTGACAGCTGAAGACTGAATTTCAGTGTTGTTTCCTTTTTTGTTTTTCAGGCGTCGGGGAAGAACCTGAACCTGAACGATGAGTCTCAGCATGGTCTGCTCATGCAGCTGCTCAAACTGAGCTACAACTGCCTGAACTACGACTTCATAGGAACTTCCACAGACGAGTCGTCGGACGACCTCTGCACCGTACAGATCCCCACATCATGGAGATCAGGTAGCTGCTCAGGATATGTGTCGCTAATGTGAACTGTTATGGGGGAGTTTCAGCTGAAGTCAGAGGCTGAAATAGTCTGAGCAGTTTGTGTAAACATTGTTAAACAGAAACTATAGCAGGCTTCAAATTCAGAGTGAGTGCATATCATTCATCTTTGTACTCGCCGTTTTGGACACCCCTCGGTTTGCCAGATATGAGAGCAGTTATCAGGTCAAACCAACAGGTGTTGCAGCGATGGAAGTGGGCAAGAGAAGTGGTTCAGATAGAAGAGATGGTACTCGACCTAAAAAGCCTCTGCATGTTTCTAATAAGCTCCACGAGCAGAAACGTGCTCAAACTAGGATCAATATTGGAGATGCTTTTGAAAAATGGAGAGAGGTTAGAACACAGAAAGGTTTACAGACCGATGCAGAGCTGGATAAACACTGAAGCTTCAGTGTTCACCACATGGTGACCTGTGTGAGCATGGACTCTAGAGAGGAGGGGGCGGGGGGAGACAGCTCTAGAATTTTTAGTGCAGTACACATTTTAAACACTAGGTGTCAGAGTTACATACTGCTCCTTTAATCAGAGTTATGATCCCTGTTTAATGTCCATTTTAGTATCATTGTGGGAGTTGTTGAACTTGTTCTGAAAACTTTTTCTTGTTTGTTTCTCCCTCTCAGCGTTTCTTGATTCCTCCACCCTGCAGCTTTTTTTCAATTTATATCATTCCATCCCTCCGTCCCTGTCCCCTTTGGTGAGTGACATAACCTTCACATTATTCGAATATGTCCAGAGAAACATGTGCAGCATCCTGTTTCACACCAATGTTGTGTTCTCTGTGCAGGTGTTGTCATGTTTAGTCCAGATAGCCTCGGTCAGGCGGTCTCTCTTCAACAACGCAGAGCGAGCCAAGTTCCTGTCACACTTAGTGGATGGAGTGAAGAGGATACTGGCAAACCCACAGGTCTGTAACACACACATACACACATTAACATACGCTTCCTGCTCTGTGTCACCAGCAGGTTCATTGACGTTGTCAAATGTTTGTTTTTCAGTGTTTGCCGGATCCGAATAACTACCATGAGTTCTGTCGTCTGCTGGCGAGGCTGAAGAGTAACTACCAGCTGGGGGAGCTGGTCAAAGTAGAAAACTACCCAGAAGTTATTCGACTCATTGCAAACTTCACCGTCACCAGTCTCCAGGTGAGAGAGCGACATTTTGATCCAGAGTTCAAATGAAGGCTGAACAGAACGTTATGTATGGTTCTTGGACTTTCTTTCTTTAATATTTGGAAGAGAGGGTGGAGCTGCAGAGGAGGGTGGAGCTTAGCAGACTGAACATCTGTAATTCACTGTGAAGCCTGATTTATACTTCTGGGTCAAATCTAGCATTCACAAAGATTCACTTAGCCTTGTACCTACGTAAACAATAGTTACATAAATGTAACTATTGTGACGGAACCATTACAGAGAGCCCTGTGATTGGACCTTTTGGTAGTGGGAGATAACACACAAAGGCTTTAATCAACTGCTGCTCAATATTTATCGGTTCCATCTCCAATGTAGTGCGCTTAGTTTCAGTCGCCATGGTTTCACAGCAACAAGCAGAGAATGTGGGGGAACTGAAAACTGGGGATACAACAAGAATAGAAATCAGACTGCCAACTAGTGTTTGTAGTTAAACTCTACAGGACTCTACAAGTAGTCTTTGCAGGGTTCAAGAATTGCACTGAACTGTTATTTATTTCTGTCTCCTCCTCCTCCTCCTGTGTGTCAGCACTGGGAGTTTGCCCCCAACAGTGTTCACTACCTGCTGAGTCTGTGGCAGCGCCTGGCAGCGTCGGTCCCCTACGTCAAAGCTACAGAGCCTCACCTGCTGGAGACATACACACCTGAGGTCACCAAGGCCTACATCACATCCCGACTCGAGTCGGTCCACGTCATCCTCAGGTACAGATGTTTTTGTGCTCGGGACTGCTTCAAATTCCTGAATTTTTGTAGACCCAGACGAGGCTTTTACAACTCCTTGGCAATAAACATAGCAATGCATCGACAAAGACTGGCTGCTAGTAAACATGGATGTATTTGATGCAGGTTTAATGAGGATGGAAACGGATTGCAGACCTTTGAAACCCTCTAAACTGAATCTGAATGTGTTATTTCCACAGAGATGGTTTGGAAGACCCTCTGGATGACGCCGGCCTTGTTCAGCAACAGTTGGACCAGTTATCCACCATCGGGAGGTGTGAATATGAGAAGACGTGTGCTCTGCTGGTCCAACTGTTCGACCAGGCGGCTCAGACATACCAAGAGCTGCTGCAGTCCACAAACTCGAGCGCTGCCGACATCACTGTGCAGGAGGGTACGGGTAAAGAGCTATACAGGAAGTCTTGTTTTTTTTATTTAATATGGCTCACTGAAGTTTGACTGTTTCAATTTTCTGATGTGTGTTAGCATGTTTAAATGGGTCACTGATTGGGGCGCTGAGGGGCCTAGCGGTTAGGTCCAGCCCCATGTACAGTGGCTATAGTCCTCCAAGCTGGCGGCCCGGGTTCAACTCCGACCTGCCGCTCCTTTCCTGCATGTCATTCCCCACTCTTTCTCTCTTCTGATTGCCTGCTCTATCCACTGTCCTATCAGTAAAATATTTAAAATAAATCTTGATAAACAAAAAAAATAAATGTGTCCCTGTTGTTTCTCCTCCCTGTGCAGGTCGGTTGACATGGTTGGTGTACATAATCGGGGCAGTCATCGGAGGACGGGTGTCGTTTGCGAGTACAGACGAGCAGGACGCTATGGACGGAGAGTTAGTCTGTCGGTAAGAGTTCAATAAAGCGTCACCTTTGGAAAAGCATTTAAACCTTTTTACACTTTATGTTCGGAGAGTTTTAGTTATCTTGACTTAGGAAATTGACTTAGCTGATGCCACGCCTGTGCATGTAGTGGTCTGCTGTCAGAAACCCGTGGGGGGGCTGGTGGCGCAGTGGTTAGTGCGCACGCCCCATATATGTCATTCCCTACTCTCTCTCCCTGATTTCCGACTCTAACCACCTCTATCCATCTCTAAATTAAAGGCACAAAAAAAGCTTTAAAAAATAAAAATAAAAAACGGGTAATGCTTAAACACAATATCCCGTTGTCATTCTTTGCCGATGACTGCAAAATAATAACATTTTTGGAGCAGGAGCATGTTTTAGTCGTATACACATTCATCTTCTTGATAAAAACATAGAAAATACTGTAATAAACCATTTTTATGGACACCGATGGGCTAAGAAAGTAAGTTTAAATTGTATTGCTGGATCTGTGATGCAATGTTCAGCTTTTTTTTTTTCTAACCTTAATGCATTGCAAATATTTGTATGTGCAGATATCTTCTTTTAGAACCTAAATTTACACACAAAAATGTAGAGGACCCAGAACGCTTCCCTGTGGGACTCCGATTGGTTTGAGTGTGATGTCTAGATCCCTAAAACTGTTGAATTAATTTAAAAAAGACTGACAGGTCTACATATTCAAGAGAGGAATGGATGTATTTACAGTGGTATGTTATAATTTAATCCATGTCCTTTTTTGTGTTGTTCTCAGGGTGCTCCAGCTGATGAATCTGACCGACTCTCGGCTCGCTCAGGCTGGAAACGAGCGGCTGGAGCTGGCCATGCTCAGCTTCTTTGAACAATTCAGAAAGATCTACATCGGCGACCAGGTGCAGAAATCATCAAAGGTAAACAGTACTTCTAATCGTGTAGCTGTCTGTCGCTGTGAGACATTAACCCTAGCCTGGCTACACAACCCCTCCCCTCTGTAACCTTGCACTGTCTGCTGTTAGAAGGGGGGGATGGCTTATTGGGGGGAATGAGCAGGTCTTTTGTCCTGAGCGTGCTGGTGCTGATGCAGCTCTTTCTGCAGAGACACACAGTCTCAGTTTGTGTTTAACTGTTGTGTTAGTGAGACGTGTGTGTAGTGCATCGCTTCCTGCTGACTGACCGAGTGTGTGTTCTCTTTGTTCGGGCCAGAAACTGCAAAATGTGAACGTCCCAGATAAGTGGTTGGATGTAGAGAATGTAGTCTGTGCTTCCGATCTGGTGTTAGACCAACCCCAACCCTTCAGAGGGTCCTGACAGAATTAGCATCATAAGCAGATAATGACACCCTCCCCTAGTGCCACAATACGTAGGATCAGGGTTAGAAGTGTGTCTGTGCTTTCAGGTTCTGCATTTGTTTCCTCTGAACTTAAATATTATCTACCGCTCAGGAGAAGATACAGATTAATTCCCCCAGGTGTCTTAGGGTGCGCTAGCTCACTTTGAGGTGAAACATATCCATCCTCACATCTTCTACCTCCGCTGCATGAGGTGTAATCCCTCCAGGGCATTCTGGGTTTACATTTGCAGTTTATCTATGTTTTTGAGAAATGTTAGGGTTGCTTTGGTTTTTACAAATCAGATTATGGTCACTGCAATAATCCACAAGTTGTAAACTATAAAATGTGTAATAAACCATTTTTATTTGTATAAATTTACGTCAAAATGTGATGGTTTCGGCTTGGATCAGCTTTAATATTAGCATCTCTTAACTGGATAATGTATTTTTAATAATTTCTGAAGCCAGAATATTTTAGAAATATCTTCTTTCAGAAATATCACGCGTAGACGATACTCAGACGGGCTGCCCAAGTATGTGTCCCACATACTTATCCAAAGCCTAGTTAATCACCATGGCGAGCTTGAGGGGTGACATAAAGAGAGAGTAAACACACTTAAACGCACTGACTGAGGTGCAATGCCTCATGCAAAAAAAAAACCTGCTGTTCACACGGCTGGTATACAAACCTGAATCCCCCGAACATGGGGGACACCAGAGACATTTTTTAAAACAGCAGAGTAGGTGTTACCTGCTTGTTGATGAAACACAAAGGAAACGTGAAGCAGATCTGAAATGTTTCAGGGCTACAAGTTTCAGGTTTTGGGGACGTCAAGTTGAGAAAAAAAAAAAAACAGCCATCAGTAAATGTACTCTGTAGAAATTGTTTGCACACGATGCAGCATCAGAGGAGCTGTTTTTACGAACAACGGGCCCCACCGTCCCAGTCACTTTAAGCCTCACAGTGAGGCCCCTCACATCTCCTCATGCTCCATCTGTCTCTGTCCTGCTGGGCCCCACGCTACTTTGTCCAGCTCCTCTGCAGCGCCTCCATCAGGTCTCCATCAAACAGCTGATGGTGCACAGATTCACTGCAAAAAGCTGAAAACACTCCAAAGAAATCTGACAGATAGCTGATGTGATGAGTGGACAAACCAGCGTCCCTAGAGGTCATAGTCCCCTAATAACACAAGTTATGTGCTACGTGTATGTGTGTGTGTACAGCGGTGTTCACATTAATGATAAACTGTGTGTGTGTTTGTGATTTGCAGCTTTACAGACGACTATCAGAAGTTCTGGGCTTGAACGACGAGACGATGGTGCTCAGTGTCTTTATAGGGAAAATGTGAGTAACATAAATCCTTAATATGTTTTTACGCTCTAAACTAAAGTTTGTCTTTATAAAAATAAACATACATTATAGGTAATTGAGGAATGTTCTTCTTTTCTGTGTTCCAGCATCACAAACTTGAAGTACTGGGGCCAGTGTGAACCAATCACCTCCAAGACACTCCAACTACTGAACGACCTCTCTTTAGGATATCCTTTATCACAGCGTCTGCTTATACTCTGCATTAGGGGACTTTCTCTCCATGTTTAATGTCAGCGTTGATGGTAAATGTAGTCCACTGACGCGGTAAATTCCTCAAAGTGATATAGCTGCTTTCACACCTGCACAAAACTCCTGAAACACTGCTGATATTTACAGACTCATCACCCGGAGTTTCTCCTCCAGTCTCCTCGTATTTATTCTGCAGAAAGTCAGAGTGAGCTGATGTGAGAACGCAGCAGGATATAATCAGGAGAATTCACCTGGAGCGAGTGGGAGGGGGTGGTGATGTTTATTCTCTGTGATCGCTGCACGACCATAGACTGTCTGCACGCCACCTCTACCATCTCCGTGCTCTAATGAACCTGCTGCATTATGTTTCCTGTTCTCCAGTATGTTCTTCTCCACTCTTTAGTTCACATTGAGATTCTGTTCAACTACACGTAGCATTGATAGAAAGACAAATATTCACATTATAGCGTCGTATACCTCAGCGTGCAGCTCTGACAGTAATCGTGTTGTCGTGCGTTGACTCTGCACGTTTTCTCCTTGACTCTATTCGTTCACGTACAGCAGCGTGAGGAAGCTGGTGAAGCTCAGTGCCGTGCAGTTCATGTTAAATAATCACACAGTGAGTACACACACACACACACACACACAAATGTTATCAAACATACAGACACATGTTTAATGTATAACTTTAATAAAAACATCCTCTGTGTGTGTGTGTGTGTGTGTGTGTGTGTGTGTGTGTGTGTGTGTGTGTGTGTGTGTGTGTGTGTGTGTGTGTGTGTGTGTGTGTGTGTGTGTGTGTGTGTGTGTGTGTGTGTGTGTGTGTGTGTGTGTGTGTGTGTGTGTGTGTGTGTGTGTGTGTGTGTGTGTGTGTGTGTGTGTGTGTGTGTGTGTGTGTGTGTGTGTGTGTGTGTGTGTGTGTGTGTGTGTGTGTGTGTGTGTGTGTGTGTGTGTGTGTGTGTGTGTGTGTGTGTGTCTCTCTCTGTGTGTGTGCAGAGCGAGCACTTCTCCTTCCTGGGAGTGAACAACCAGTCCAACCTGAGCGACATGAGGTGTCGTACCACCTTCTACACTGCACTGGGGCGCCTACTGATGGTCGATCTGGGTAACTACACACATGCTGGTTTATTTTCAAACTGTAGATGCACAAGGAGCAGCTTTTCAAAAGACACAAAATGAAGACTCTAGAGAGGAGGGGGGGGCGGGGGGAGACAGCTCTCTACAATGTTTTGAATATGGACTGCAGTACCCATTTTGAACACTAGGTGTCAGAGTTAGTCTCTCTTTGAGATGATTTCTGTTATGTTCTGAGTCTTGGTTGTCCCGTTTGTGTGCTGCAGCAGTTTTTGTTGTTCATGTGTGTAAACGAATCTGCTGTTTGTGTGTTTGTGTTTAGGCGAGGACGAGGACCAGTTTGAACAGTTCATGCTTCCTCTGACGGCCGCCTTTGAAGCTGTGGCTCAGATGCTGAGTACAAATACCTTCAACGAGCAGGAGGCGAAGGTGATCAACACACACACACACACACACACACACACACACACACACACACACACACACACGGTGTCATACGATCTGACTTCCTGAAATGTTTTCTCTTACATCTGGAGGATTTATGAGCCCGACTGTCTCTGCAGTGTGAGCCGTGACGCTTCCTTCTCACAGTTTTCTTCTTCTCTTGTTTCTTCGTAGAGAACTTTGGTGGGTCTGGTCAGAGATCTTCGAGGGATCGCGTTCGCCTTCAACGCCAAGACGAGCTTCATGATGCTCTTTGACTGGATGTATCCTTAACACAGCGTCATTATGAATACACTCGTGTTAACCTGATTATGTGTCACAAGCGGTCAGATATCATTTTTCCTGAACGCAGCCGTGCAGGTATCCCGCCTACATGCCCATCCTGCAGAGAGCCATCGAGCTGTGGTACCACGACCCAGCATGCACCACCCCTGTCCTCAAGCTGATGGCTGAGCTGGTTCACAACAGGTAAACCTTCCAGAAAGCGATGACGATGAGGGTTTACTTTAGCTTTCAGGAGAAAACGTCTGAGAGATGTTTGAGTGTCAGACGTTTCTGTAGGAGATCAGAGCGAGATGAAGATAACCGCCAACATGAACTCTCCAGTCTTAAACACTCTGCAGCTACATCCACCTTTTTATTTCTGCATATTTCAAATCTATGAGAGTCATCTCTAAGGGCGGGGGGGGGGGGGTCCTGGGGAGGGGGGACAATCAGACTTTGGCCCGGTACGGGTAAACTGGGCCTTAATATGGTCTGTCCCGCTGTGGTGTCGTCATCTCAGATCAGAATCAGATTCAGAATTGGGGTTTATTGCCAAGTACATTTACACATACAAGGAATTTGACTTGGTGTATTGGTGCTAAACAATTAACAAGGAAATAAAGCAGAACTAACAACAACTTAAATAATACAGTATAAGAAGCTATTACAATATGTATAATAGAATTAAAAAATGAAAAACACAATGTACAAATGGTGCAGATCTGCGTTCATCATGTACTCATGAATTTAAAGTACGAGTGTGAAAGCCCCAAACGTTGAATATGATCATCATGAATCCATCATGATTCATGTGTGATGAACTAACCCGTGTGTTCGATTTCTTCTGCAGATCTCAAAGGTTACAGTTCGACGTGTCGTCACCAAACGGCATCCTGCTGTTCAGAGAAACCAGCAAGATGATCACGACATACGGTGCGCAGACTCTAAACCTCCTGTCACGTTTACCTCACATGTTTGCTGATTTGTGTATTTCAGATCTGATGATTTAGAGATAGAGTGAAATGAGTAAACTTCTGATCTGAGCTCTGAAAACGTCCTGATGGTCGGTGTCTTTCGTTCCTGCAGGGAATCGCATCCTGACACTGGGCGAGGTCCCGAAGGATCAGGTGTACGGGGTGAAGCTGAAGGGGGTCAGCGTGTGTTTCGCCATGCTGAAGGCCGTGCTCAGCGGGAACTACGTCAACTTCGGGGTCTTCCGTCTGTACGGCGACGACGCTCTGGATAACGCCTTACAGACCTTCATCAAGCTGCTGCTGTCCATCCCTCACAGCGACCTGCTCGTACGTCCCGCACGCCTTCTTTCACATTGTCGAGGTTTTAAGACGCATTCAGAGGCGACGCTTCATCAGACTCGCAGATCGCACATGTTTTTTTAAAGATTTCTTTTTGGGCTCTTTGTGCCTTTATTGTAGAGATAGGCCAGTGGATAGAGTCGGAATTCAACGGACTACCGCCCCCTGCTGGCATGGAGAGTTATTTCCTCACACATCAGCAGAACGTACGTGGTGGTTAGCCGTCGGCTGTAGTCTTTGCGGTGTGTTCAAGTACAACTTTTTGACCAAGACGTGAGGCGGCCTTCGTCACCTCTAGTTCTCTACTGTCTGCTTGATGTGTCAGGACAACACAGACTGACACTTAACCACTGAGAGTTTTTACGGTACATTTTCCAAGTTAATTTTCACGCCCGTTATCGTCCTGTTTTATGAATCATCAGAAAGTAGACGAAGCACAGATCCTCAAAGACTTCAAATATCCCTCCGTGTTCGACTAAAGACACTCGGCCTGCTGTGAAGGAAAACTGCAAGAAATACTCAAAAAGCTAAAAAAAAACAAATAAACCATCAGTCCTTATTTCCTGGATGCATGTTGTTTTTCTGCTGTGTAACTGTGAAGCCTGAATGTTTTGCACTCATCCTCATGAAGCTGTTCACTGACATTTGAAGCGTTCTTCTCTTTGATTCTGTTTCTTTAAATCTCTGTAAACGACCTGTAGAAGCTCTGAAACACTGACCCGACTCTTTCCCGTCCCTGCAGGACTATCCGAAGCTCAGCCAGTCGTTCTACTCTCTGCTGGAGGTTCTGACTCAGGACCACATGAACTTCATCGCCAGTCTGGAGCCGCACGTCGTCATGTACATCCTGTCGTCGATATCAGAGGGGCTCACGGCGCTCGGTAAAACGCTCTCCCATCAGGTCAGAGCAGAGTGTCTAAAGAGAGAGCAGCACATTAAAACGTGTGTGTGTGTGTTTCAGATACGATGGTGTGCACGGGCTGCTGCTCCAGTCTGGACCACATCGTCACGTACCTCTTCAAACAGCTCTCACGCTCCACCAAGAAACGACCCACGCCCATGGCGACGGACGATCGCTTCCTGCACATCATGCAGCAGCACCCCGAGATGATCCAGCAGGTCAGAAAACCAGAAAACACCATACATATCTGCAGGGTTCATGTTTGCACGATGATGCACTGAACCAGACAATCGTCAGGATGAGAGACGCGCGTTTGTGTTTACGAGCATTCATTTAAAACCTCGACCTCGTTTAATGACATCAACGCCAACGCAAAGCTCGTAAAGGTCACGCTTCTCATGCCTCCCTTCATGGACATGGAGGGAGAGAGTGGGACTGACTACCCAGGGATGAAAGAGGCCGATACCAGAAGTTTAAACTCTAAATGTTCCTGAGGAGGGTGCTGCTGGCTGTTACCTCACAGCGAGGAGGTTCCTGGTTTGAATCCCTGTCTGACAGGAGCCTCTCTGTGTGGAGTCTGCATGTTCTCCCCGTGTATGTGTGGGTTCTCTCCGGGTACTCCGGCTTCCTCCCACAATCCAAAGACATGCTCGTTAGGTTAACTGGAGACTCTAAATTGTCTGTAGGTGTGAATGTGAGTGTGGCTGGTTGTCTGTCTCTATATGTCAGCCCTGTGATTGGCTGGTGAACAGTCCAGGGTGTAACTCCGCCTCTCGACCAATGACAGCTGGGATCGGCTCCAGACCCGCGCAACCCTAAACAGGAAAAAAGGTGTAGATACTGAATGGATTATAAATAAATTAGCTTGTTTTCAGTCACAGATCAATTAGTTACAGTTTTGGTTTATTCAGTTATTAGTTCTCTAAGAATGTCCACCATGCCGTCATTAAAATAAACTTTATGTTAAAAGAAATAGAAAACAGTAAGTGTTCTCTTTATGCAGTCTGTGTCGGAGCAGACGAGTCAGCACTTCTTTAGACGATGCATTCAGGGACCAACTCGGTAGATGTTTAAGTGAACAACAAAGTTAAATTCAAGGGCATGTGAATTTCCATGAAGAGTAACATCTGTGAACATGCATCATGAAGAGAAACATTGGGCTTATGTTGCCTTTAAGGACATTGCATGTTGCATTCAGTGACCTCCAGTAAATGTGATCATCCATTTCTGCTGCAGATGTTGTCCACGGTGTTGAACATCATCATCTTCGAGGACTGCAGGAATCAGTGGTCCATGTCTCGACCTCTGCTCGGCCTCATCCTGCTCAACGAGAAGGTAAACACACAAACACACTCCTGAACCTCCTCCCAAACATCAGTGTGTGTGTTTTACTGTGCTAATGTGTGTGTGTGTGTGTGTGTGTGTGTGTGTGTGTGTGTGTGTGTGTGTGTGTGTGTGTGTGTGTGTGTGTGTGTGTGTGTGTGTGTGTGTGTGTGTGTGTGTGTGTGTGTGTGTGTGTGTGTGTGTGTGTGTGTGTGTGTGTGTGTGTGTGTGTGTGTGTGTGTGTGTGTGTGTGTGTGTGTGTCCTGCAGTATTTTGCTGACCTGAGGAACAGCATCGTGAACAGCCAGCCGCCAGAGAAGCAGCAAGCCATGCACTTATGTTTCGAGAACCTGATGGAGGGAATCGAGAGAAATCTACTAACAAAAAACCGAGACAGGTAAACACATCATCAGATGTTTCTCCATCACGCTCAGGTCTGATACGATACTGAAACTTAACCTGTGGGATCATTTAGCTCGAGAACAAGTGGAATCAGATCATCTTTAAAAACTGTTTTATTTCTATTTTCACTTTGATAAGTGAAAATCTGAAATACAAAAAATCTGAAATACAGAAGTGTGGGTTCAAGAAACGTCTCATGTATGTCCGTCTTTGTGTGCTTCCCCCCCCCCCCCCCCCCCCCCCCCCCCCGCAGGTTCACTCAGAACCTGTCCGTGTTCAGGCGGGAGGTCAACGACAGCATGAAGAACTCGACGTACGGCGTCAACAGCAACGACATGATGAGCTGACATTCCACACAGACGAGTCTTACCCAGCCACAGACAGAGCTCTCCCCCCCCCTCGCTCCCCCACAGCCTCCCTCCCTCCCCCCTCTCTGCATCAGCCTCCCTCTCCCCCCTCCCTCCCTGGGCCAGGATGCCTGGGGATCATCTCCCGCCCCTCCCCCCGACACGACGTACCCTCCCTCCTTTTTGATATAAACATATATAAATATATACAGATCTATTTTAACGCGATGATGGTCTGACTCGTCCCAGCAGAGGAGGGGTCAGGAGGGCCGAGTTTGGGCGGGTGATTGGGAGGGGAGGGAGGGGGGGGGGGGGGGGGGGGGGGGGGTCGCATGTTTAAGCACTCTAAATCACTCACAGAGGAAGGAGAGAGTGCTGCGGAGGCGAACGAGGGCGAGGAAGGGGACGAACGCCGGTAATCGTAGTAATCCGCTTCTGCCTGCCTTGTATAGAAAAACACACAAAAACCAAGTGTACATTTCTTTTCGTAACATTTTGAACAATGTTTATAATGATCGAATTTAAAAACACAAAGAAGAGTTGAGGAAAAACACAAAAAAAAAATTAAACAAAAAATGGTGTGATTGAGCTTTTTACAGTGTAGTGAGTTAGTGCAACTGTTTGTCTGCGTGGGGAGCGAGAGAGGAGGGAGGGAGGGAAAACGGGTGACGTGAGGGTGGGGGTGAGAATTGGGGGGGTGGGGGGGTGCAGGGTGGCCACAGGAGCACTTAGGCTGCAGAGAGGTACACACACTAACAGGACGAGACAGTCAGAGCATCCATGTTGTACATTTTTTACTCAAAGTCTCTGGATGAGGTGATGTAAATTACCACGCCCCCTGAAGGCAGCAGGCCGGACGGACAATAAAGGGACAACTCAGCTGTTTTTTGTTTTTTTTAACCATTTTATACTAAATAAGTTCCCCCCGGAGTCCGGCCCACAGCCCTGCAAGAGAGTGAGTTCTGTTTCCGGTTCCTATTTGTCATCTTTTGGAGGCTGTAATGTCTGCAGCAGGTAAACAAGCTGTCTGTTCACCTGCTGCAGGTAAACAAGCTGTCTGTTCACCTGCAGCAGGTAAACAAGCTTACCGGCAGCAGGTGAACAGACAGCTTGTTTACCTGCTGCAGGATGAGCTCATGGACTGAACACATTCAGACACTTCTCACATGTATAATAATCATCCAACATAAACAAAGTAATGAATCTTATATCATGATCTCTCTCTCTCACCGGTGCACGATTATGTTTTGGTTTTGGACTTCAGAGCTCCTTCCTGTTTTAAGCGTTATTCAAACATTCCTCTGAAAGCAGAAATCGCTCTTGCATACAGAATGACACTAAAAAGCGGATAAATGACAGAAACCAGGAAATTCTCAAGTCGTGTGTTTATATTTTGGATTTAGATGCAGCTCCTGATCCTCTCAGGCTGACCCAGAGTCAGCTTGGACTCGGGTATGAGGTCAATAAAAATCAGCTGACTGTCCCTTTAGAATCGTCCCGCTCTGCTCTGCCTTTTCCCCTTGCTTGCAAAGCGACACACGAGGCGGCCGTGTCCCATCTTTGCGTGTTTGTCCCCCCCCCACCCCCTGCGCGCTGAACGATGTGTAAACATGATGGTCACGGCTCGGTTTTCCCCCCTCTGGTAGGCTGGCTGCAGTCTCACCATTTTGTTTACACTCTGGATTCCTCGGACCAGGTTTTTGGGACTGCCCCCCACGCCCCCCCCCCTCCCCCTCCTTTTTTTTAGGTCCTGCAGTGGAGTCTGTTTGGTGTGTGTGTTGTCTGCGTGTGTGCGTGTGCGTGTGTGTGTGTGTGTGTGTGTGTGTGTGTGTGTGTGTGTGTGTGTGGAGTGGCTCTGCTGCCTGGTGTGTTTGTGTGTGTTTGTGTGTGTTTGTGTGAGTGTGTGTGTGGCGTGTCATGGTGCTGAGGGTCTGTGCCGCCTCACAGGAGAAACTCTGACGACGATCGGAGCTCCGCTGAAGGATCACGTTGAGACTAAAATATCTGCAGAAGAAGTAGAGCGGTGTAGCGACCTCTGCTGGAGTCAGAACAGTGTACAAAGAGAAGCCGGTGGAGTCTTTAGCAACTTGTGTTCCTCTCTACGATGTTGCTGCTAACTGTTTGTGACAACTAGCTCATTTCTAACACGTCAGCACTCACGGATGTTGATGGAGTTTCTCAGTTTTTGGTTTGTGTCCTGATGTGAATGTGTTGGGTCCATAGAGTGAGTAGCTGTTTGAGTTGTTTGGATGTCTGCTACATATAGTGTAAGCATTGTGACTGCAAATAAACCTCATTGATTTTTACATCACTGCTTCTCTCTCTCTCTGTGTGTGTGGCGCTTTAATGCACCTGAAACCAGATGTTTGAATTATATCTTGTAAGAACAAGAACAGTGCACGCTTTTTAATATCACTTTTTAAAGGTCACATAATTTCATCCTTTGCAGACAGTTTAAATAAGTCTGATGTCTTGCTGAAGATCCATCAATCAATCGACCAATCAATGGACTGCAGTGTTTCAAGCTCCGCCCTTTAGTGTCAGATCAGTACACTTGGCCCCCCCAACAAAATAGTAAGCTTATCCAGATCGGTTGTTTTGGTATCATTCACAATTTTTGACAATGTAAATAAATGTGTACTGAACTGAACCGGACCACTTTCTTGAATTTCAGCCCTGCTCAGAACACCTAGCTGTGGTAGTGTCACCCACCTGGGGGAGGGGTTACTGCCCTTTGTGATGTCATGAAGGGAAAATCTACAAACGGCCTGTTTGAGCACACATTTTCTGAAAAGTGGAGCAGGCTAAAAGACGGAGAGGATGGACTTTCCTCATCATTGGGGGGTTTGAAGACAGACTACAGACACACTAGAGTTAGAGGAGGGGGCAGGGGGAGACAGCTCTCTCTTACGTTTTGAATTTAAACACTAGGTGTCAGAGTTACATGTAGCTCCTGGATCAGGATGTTTAAAGTGTAATGAACTGCAGGTTTGAGATGAACACTCGGACACTCTGCAGTAAAATTCAGCTGACTTTAATTTCTTGATTTCTCTCTTAACAACAAACGAAAAATAAACAACGTCTGTGTTTTTTACAAAAGAAACAGACTTCGTTATGATTGGCACAAAACAAAAACTTTACAGTAAATACAAAAAGAGTTGAAGCGTGCGGACACCGTGGAACAAATCGGACTTCAGTGGAAATCAAAGTAACACCAACGGATCTTTTTTAAATAAAATGCGTCTGCTCCTTGTTGGGGGGCGATGTGGGGGGGTTCGGGGATGGACTGGTTCACTAGTGGCTCCTCATAGGTTCCTTACTGGAGGTTAGCTCTTGCTGCTCTTGGACATGAACACAGCGTTGTTGTAGCCTTCTCTGTTCCGGGCGATTTCCACAGCAAAGAACTGAGCTCTGGTGGCTGAAAACACGAGAAAACAGAGTTAATGTTTTTTCTTTTAAATAATAACAATTAAATCCACAGTGAGACGTGAACTGACCAAATATGGTGTTCTCCTCGGTGTAGTCCTTCTCACAGTCCAGACGCAGCAGAGTGCCGTAGTTAAAATCCTCGATGAGACCTTCAAACTGGTTACAGAACGGACGCCACGTCTGCACACACACACGAATGCACCGTCTTAAAGGTTTGACTTATCGACCTATCAGAGAGGAGGGGAGTTTGTTCTCACCTCTTTGGCCTGCGCCGACTTCAGGTCGTCGACTTTCAGCAGTTTGATGTCGAGATCTTTGAATGTTTCTCTGAAGTCCGTGTAGATTTTATCGTCCAGTTTCGTCAACTTCAGGAACTTCGGCTCGACCGACGAGATGAGCTGCACACAAGAGAATGGGTGTGTATGTGACTTCCTGTGCTTCTGCAGCCAGCCTCTAGTGGACACTTGAGAAACTGCAGGATTTTATACTTCAGCTTCATTCATTGTTCACACTGCATCTGGTAAATATTTCATTCTCTGCTCTTTCAGCTTCCCCTTGTAGACATTATAACATGGTGCTTTTATTTCGAAGGGTCAGACTGAAGTGTGGTGCTTTTATTTTGAAGGTGGACAATCTGAAGGGTGGTGTTTTGTATTGACGAGCTCTTGACTCCGATCTCAGCACTCAGAGACTCGTCAATTAGCGTCTCGCTGTGAGCTGAATAAAGTTTTTCTCTGATGTTGACAAAGGTCAAAATCATGATGAGGATATTATTAATGAACTACTATCTCCACTTTGTACAACAAGCTAACGAGCTCTGCTGAGGGAGGAGAGAGAGTCAGTGTCTCCTCTCTCGTTCCTCGCCTGTCTAACGCACGACAGAGGAGACTAGAAACAGGGCGCCATTACTGATCAACATATTAAACACAAAGAAACATTTTGTTTGTTTACAGCTGAGAGAACAGAATTAACACTGAGCTCCTGTTGGTCTTACATTGAAGTAAACCTCCGCGTGGTTGTAGGCCTTCATCGCCCACATCTCCTCCAGACGGGACTGAAAGAAAACAAAGGTCAAAGGTCAGTGTTGTGGCCCAGTGCATGCTGGGAGATACCTTCACAGACACCTGTGTGCAGCAGAATGAACACATGTTGTTGGGGCGGATATATCTGAACGTTTGATCTTTGATACGATTCTATTTAAAAACGATATCGATGCCACGACAAGAAAACTGAACTTCCTGTTTCAAACATTTCAAAGAGTTGATGATGTTTTGGTGCAGCGTGCAGGAGTTCACCTGCAGAGAGCGATCCTCTCCTGCACACCTGTCACCTGACTCATGAAGTAGATGAAGTCTTTTTCAAAGCTTCGGCTCTTTCCGACGCCGTCGATCATTTAACAGAGATGGTTTCTTAAACGTGTGGTATCAAAGATTGTGTGTAATAAACCTTTTGTTAGCGCTTCTTGTCTGTTTGGACATTCAGTGACGAGCTGATGAAAATATGAAGGACTGTGAACGAGTCGACTTTTTTCACATGAGCGCTAAGAGAGCTGGTTCCCCTCCTCTGCGTACGTCCGGCTGATCATGAATTAACTGCTAACCATTTCTTATGTTGTGTTTTATTTGATATAGAAACATCGCTGTCTGCGAGACTGACGGTGGGATCGGCTCAGCGTTGACTGTAACAACGCTGAACCCCCCCCCCCCATTTGAGCTTTAAGTAGAGACTGAAGGAATAAGAAATGACTGATACAAGCAGCTGAAATGAGTTTCCTCTGGAGGGGGTCTGGGCTCAGCCTTAGAGAGAGGGGGAGGAGCTTAGACATTCAGGGGGAGCTCAGAGTAGAGCTGCCACTCCTTTACATTGAAAGGATCCAGTTGAGGTGGTTCGGGCGTCTGATCAGGATCCTCCTGGACGCCTCCCTGTGGAACTTTTCCTGGCATGCCTAACTGGGAGGAGATCCCCCAAGAAGTTGTACCAAACAGGCTCGTATTGGCGAGCTGAGCGAAATGATTCAGATCACACACACAACAAAAAACAACAGAAAACAATCTCTAATTTAAAAGTGTCCACTTACATCATTTTCATAATCTTCTGCTCGCCGAGACAGCGCATGCGCAGCTGCTGACGCTCCCTCCACCCCCTGAGAACACAAAACACACAAACACTCTGAAACTACAACATTATCGACAGTAAAAAACTACAGTGTGAGTTTCTGTACAGCCTGTCAGTGAACAGGACGCAGCACTCAGGACCCTTAAAGGGGTCTCTACATTTAAAGACCCCCTCTCTCACGTTAACACACATCAAATGATGCAAATACATATTAAACTCTTGATCTGACAGCAGCAGTACAAACACATGTCATCATGTCATTCTTCAGTGTTTATCACCTGGACTGTTTCTGCACGTGTTCATAACCAGGCTAGCTGACTTAGCATTAGCAACGTGCGCTAACTGTCGCGCCTCGGTGACAGCTTTAACTTTAATTCTTTCTCAAATTCGTCACAGAGCTTTTATTCAGCCTGTTCACTAATGTTCACCTTTAAAACTTGTTTAATTAACTCATGAGTTCACAGTTTGAGTCCTACCAGAGAGGCCAGTCCATTATCCGACGCCATTTCTCTCAAAGAAAGATCGTCTATGATGACAGATGGCTCTCTTTAACTGTGCGCATGCTCTGCTCGTCTGTGGTGCTGAACACCTGAATGTTGTTACACTGTTTTATGTAGACATATATCTGAAGAGCCGAAGGCAAATGTGCACCCATGGTGGACAATAAAGATTTATTCTGTTCTATTGTTTGTGTGGGAACTCGGTCTATTGTACTTACACTTTAGAGAGTCTTAAAACTGTTTTAAAAAATGATCCAAACATTGAGACAAACTGTCAGTAAATGTATAAAGAATTGCTTTGTGAATGTAAAGTGCGACTTCTAGTGGCTCAATGTTGTCTATAGCACCTTTTATATGAGGAAATAAAAGAAAAAGGTACCAAATGTAGTCGTATATTAGATTAATTTCTTTAAATGAAGACTCAAACACGCAATTTATAAAATGGGTCAATCAGGCTCTTACTCAATGATGCACGCCTCTTAATAAAGATTTGCCTGCAAGTTACTTGAACAAGTGCGAGAAATGGAAAGCAGCGTGCATGCCAAAAAGAAACATGTCCATGTCACCTCCTGGGCTCTGTGCGTTAGCGGCCTTAGCGTAGTAGATGATCGATATGACCACAGGATGCTGGCTTATGAGAGATAGACACAGACTGTAAATATGAATGTTTGAAGTCAGAGTGATGTCACCCTTCTGTTCCTGCAGGGGGCGCTGGAGTCCCATCGATGGCGGTCTCCATGATTGAAATGCTGTCTCAGTCTAACTTTCAGTCAACCTAACGACAGACTGAGAGCTGGAGCTGAGGCGGGTTTTAAACCACCTGACAAACCGTTACACCGCGCCCACCTGTCAATCAGGTCAGCTACACGCCTTATTGTGAATAACTCTTATCCTTCATCCAATCAAAACTGATGATCAAAACATTCACCCCCCCGTACAGTGTGTGTCGATCGAAACATGAGCTAATCAGACCTATTTGGTTTTTTTTAACCAGGCTGTAAACATGTTAATCTCTGCTGTAAAAACAGGCTTTTTAGAATGGGTGTGTATGTGACTTCCTGTGCTTCTGCAGCCAGCCTCTAGTGGACACTCGAGGAACTGCAGGATTTTACACTTCAGCAGGTTGCTGCTTGGAGATAACCTGCTGTCTGCTTAACGGTATAATTGCAAAAAATATAATAACCATAAAAAAAGAGAATTACAGTGTACGTTGGTTTCTTGAGTTTGAAGGTTTTAATGTGTAGCCTACAAAGGGTTTGTTGTGATTACTCTATAAGGCAGACTAATATCAAACAGAGTGAGATGTCTCGCGTGTTTCTCACTATCTTTGCTTTAACTTTCACGTTGTGGTGATGTTTTAAAGGGACAGTACCAGATTTAAAAAAACTAATTTCCATTCTTTGAATTTCAGGATTTAAAAGATGATTTAATGAGCTCCACAGATTGTTGGACGAGTTTCAGTTCACCTCAAATCTCAGATTTACATCATATTTTCACGATGGTCAAATTTTACGCTTATGGGCTGAAAATATCTCTTTAATTTATTGATATCGCTTATTGCACATATTGTTTAAATGCAAGACGTTCACATGTCCTACTCTATATTTCACACATTTATACTCAAATCTTCAGGACTTTTATTTTGAAAAACAGTCATAAAGTTCGATACAATTATTTTACTAGCCTACTTTACATTTCCTGTTTCTTTACCTGAGATTCTTTTACTTTTCAAGGTGAAAACTTACTTTGATATAAACTTAATTCTGTTATTCTGTTTTTGTGCAGTAACTGTTGATGGTTTATTCCTCTCCTGCACACCGGACCTGTCTCATGAAAAGGTTTGGATACTTTTTGATCTTAAAACAAACAGATTGCATGTTTTTAAAAGGCGTATCGATGACGTATCGAACATTTTGACGACCTAAATGCAAGTGGCTCTACAGCTCGTTTCTTCTGAGCAGGGTCGATGATCAGGTTTCGTGCAGCAGACATGATGTGAGGTGATAACACAGCGCTGATTGTTCCCTCTGAGAACAGGAGCAACAGGAACACACCTCCACCTCTTCCTTCTCCTCCTCCTCCTCCTCCTCGTGGGGGTCACAGCAGCGCTCTGTCCCGCTTTTAAAGGCAGGCTGCAGCCACATCCCACATCACCCCTCCTCTTCCTCTTCCTCCTCCACCCTTCCTCCCTCCTCCCTCCTCCCTCCTCCTCCTCGGCTCTGACAGTCGAGGAGCGTCACCGTCTCTCTCCTGGATGATCTCCGGCTGCTCTCTGATTCGTTCCGCGCTGTTTGGAGGTAAGAAGCGATTTTTCTCTTTATTCTATATACGAAATGAGATCCCGTGTGTGTTCCGCGTCCAACCCGGGATATCCAGCGCGTGTGCGTGTTTTTTTTTTTTATCGCGCTGATGCAGACGCACTTGCCTCCTCGCCTCCTCGCCTCCTCTCCTCCCTCTTCATCCTCGGTGTTATTGAGCCTGAAGGCCACATGATGAAGAGCAGCAGCCTGTTTAGCGACGAGCAGATCGTTTCAGACCTGCAGTGTGTGTGTGTGTGTGTGTGTGTGTGTGTGTGTGTGTGTGTGTGTGTGTGTGTGTGTGTGTGTATTTGATGAAACCTGGATTAAAAACATGCAGATGTTCTCAGATCCGCTGCAGGAGACACCTTCCTCCTCCTGTTTCTGTCTTCATCACAGTGATCAGGGTTATTATAACATCTCTGAACACACAGCAGGCTGCAGGAAGGCCCGGGCCCCGAAGACATCAAATCATATAAATATTCAAAAAGCTTTCTGCCTCCAAAGATTAGAGGTCTGCTATCATCACTGAGAAGATACTCAGTTTATATCGCCATCATGTACAGAAGGAGAGCAGATACACACTCACAGTAAATGTTTGGTGTTCATACTCGGTGGCGATTCTGGAGTGTGCTGGGGCCCTCGGCAGAAATGAATCGGGGGCCTCCTTCAACCACCATCATGTCCGCCCGTGTCCTGACGCCCTTCCTCTTGATTTCCCTTCAGTGACAGGAACTTTGGCTTTCACAGTCATGATGCACGAGATGCTGAGCAGGGCAATGAGAGTGAGTGCTGTTAGATGGGGCCCCATTAGGGAGGTTTCCTACTGTCATTGCAAAATTTGCACATTTTGAGACACTGCTGCAGTTTACAGTTTGTCAGCCCTCGATTGGGGGGGGGGACAAACCTCTGTTTAAACTCTCATTAACCACGCAGCATTCCCTCGATTTATTAAAACATTAAGTCTCTGATAAATGTTCTGCCCTGTGATTGGCTAGCGATCAGTCCACTGTGTAACCCCGCCCCTTGGCCAATGACTGCTGGGATTGGCTCCAGCCCCCTCAATGACCCCGAACAGGAAAAAAGCGCTCTAGATGATGGATGGATGGATGGATGGATGTTCAGTTTTGACGCCGAGAGTCCTCGCTCGCGTCCTTAAAAAGTCTCTCTGTCACAGGAACAGGCGAGCAGACACCAAAGATAACGAGTTTATAAAGAACCAGAGACATTCGATAATCCATTTATGTTTGGCTTTGACTCGGATCGTCGTGTTTGACTGGTTGATTCTACATTTTTTGTCGTGCACATGGAAACTTCTCGGAGCAGAATTTAACTCAAAAAGAGTGACAACAGACGAAGAAGAAAAGAGAACTCCAGTAAAAGAAGCTGAAGACCTGTTTCACTCACAGTTTGAAGTTTTTTATTTTAATATTGTAAACCGTAAACGGACCTGAGTTTGTTTATTTCTTTTCTAGTCTTCTGACCAGTCAGAGCGCTTTCACACCGCAGGTCACACCTACACATTCACACGCCGCCGATGAAGCAGTGGGAGCATCTTGGGGTTAAGTATCTCGCCCAAGGACACATCGGACATGTGGCTGCAGGAGCTGGGAATCAAACCCCTGACCTTCCAGTTGAGAGACAACCGACTCTACCACTGAGCCACAGCCGCCACCATATTGTGTCATACTTACATTTATACGCCCGGCCTGAATGGTCTGCGGTGGCGTGCAGACAGTCTAATGGTCGTGCATCGATCGTAGGGAATAAACGTCACCACCCCGTCCCAAATCCTTCCATCCTGATTTTAAACATTAACTCAACAACAGCAGCGACTCTAGAGCCTGCTGGGGCCCGAAATAAAACTCACTTTTGGGGGGGGGGGGCCCTCCGACCAGCGCTCATCCTCATTATGTTAAAAAATAATCTGAAGTTTTCACAGGAATATTGGAACGCTTAGCAGTGAGGGCTGTCAGATGGGGCCCCCTTAGGGAGGTTTCCTATTGTCTTGTTAAAGTTTGTCAGTCCTCGAGGGCCCCCTACTGACCAGGGGCCACCTACTGATCAGGGGCCCTACTGACCAGGGGCCCCCTACTGACCAGGGGCCCTCTAATGACTCGGGAACCCCTACTGACAAGGAGCCCGCTATTGACCAGGGGCCCTCTACTGACCAGGGGACCCCTACTGACCAGGAGCCCCCCTTCTGAACAGGGGACCCCTACTGACCAGGAGCCCCCTACAACTGACCAGGGGCCCTCTACTGACCAGGAGCCCTCTACTGACCAGGAGCCCCCTACAACTGACCAGGAGCCCCCTACAACTGACCAGGGGCCCTCTACTGACCAGGCAGTTGCCTGCCTTGCCTGTTGACCAGCAGCACCTCTGCTACACCATGTGTGATATATTCTGAACCTTAAAGATCCATTCAGATGTCGGAGTAGGTTCTGGGTCATCCAGGTCAGGGTGAACTGGTTGAAGGTCTTGTGGTACTCGAGATTGGTCTTGGTCTCGAGATCGTCTCAGAATCTACTTGGTCTTGTCTCGGTCTCAGACTGGGCGGACTCCGGATTCTAAATCAAGACTCGGGCTGCATCCGAATTGCCAAGTACCTACTCAATCTGTCAGTAGGCAGTACCTACTATCCTTGCTGTATACTGTTTAGTACCTACTATTCAGTAGGAGCGCACAGTAGACAGATATTGTTCCTACTTCGTCTGATTCATTCAGTATGGAAGTGACATCATTTACGTTTCCAGAACCGGCCGCATTTTTTTTTGTTTAGCTTTATTCAAGAAGAGTAATGCACATATACAGTCAGGTAAACAAAAAACAATATCACAATGTAAATCAAGTAAAAGACAGATTAAATAACTAAATAACGTACAAAAGTAAAGTACAAATGAAAAACAGTAATATACAGTAAAGTAAAATAAACCAATAAAGACGCATTTAAATAGTGAAATCATTATTTAAATAGAGGGGGAAAGGTTTTATAATAATGCAGATATTTGTTATATTTTCTGTTGATAATTTAAAGTAGCGATTTCAGTCGGGACTTTAACTCTAGATTAAAAATTGATTAAATTATTCAATGCTCGTTTGTTTTGATTTGGAGGCGCACGTGAAGTGACGATTTACGTTTAATTTCGCACAGCATTGTGGGTGGTAAAATACAATTCATTTCCTGAAAGGATGCATCTGATCCATACTGCATAAAACCTGGAAGTTAGTATCCATACTGAAATGTTCAGTATACTGAGGTGGACCCAAGAAATGCATACTGAATGACCACTAAAGTTCAGTATACTGAAACTCCCTACTGAAAAGTACGTACTGCATACTGAACTGTGACAATTCGGAAAGGGCCCTGGTCTCGATTAAATGTCTTGGTCTTGTCTCGGAGCACTCTGGTCTTGATTAGTCTGGTCTTGACACTAGGTAGAGGTGAAACGTCTTCAACCAGTGCGGTTGTCTTTGGATCAACGTTCAGCGGTTCAGATCCTCCTTCAGTCTTCATGTTTGAGAAAGCAGACGTCAGAGTTCTTAACTGAACGTTTTAGATATTTAAGATCAAAACAAATAACTGATAAATATGAACGATAAAAAGATGATTTAAAAATGTCAACTTTCACTTTCTGAGGAAACATCCTGATCGTGTTTGTTCTTCTAATTTGGTACAGAAAACGTCCTGGACTGTATGAAGTGTGGTTTCACTAATGGGCCACACACACACACACACACACACACACACACACACACACACACACACACACACACACACACACACACACACACACACACACACACAGAGCTGGTCTGCATTGATGAGTGTGTCAGTTAAAAGCTCTTAGTGATAAGACAATCAGACAGGCCGAGCACTCAGACTGCTGCCGCTCCGATGGATCACTCGCCCCTCAGAGACTGACAGAGAGAGAGAGAGAGAGGAAGAGAGAGAGTGAAGGAGAGAGAGAGGGAGAGAGAGAGAGAGAGGAAGAGAGAGAGTGAAGGAGAGAGAGAGAGGAAGAGAGAGAGTGAAGGAGAGAGAGAGGAAGAGAGAGAGTGAAGGAGAGAGAGAGGGAGAGAGAGAGAGAGAGGAAGAGAGAGAGGGAGAGAGAGAGACTGACGACCCAGGGATGAAAGGGGCTGATACCAGAATTTTAAACTTTAACATGATTCTAGTCAAAATCAAAACGACAGTTTTAAATGAATCTAAATTGCAGACAAACTTCTGCACGCTGTCTGAATTGCACAACAACTTGCTTTGAGCGGTCCATCAGTTCAGATGGCGTGCAGCAGTTTGTGTTGATGCCTACACGCCCGTCTTATGGAACATATTTCATTTTTCAAGTTGCAGATCGTTTTGATAACAGATTGCATTGTTTTAAAACCGCCTGGTTTCAGCGATTAAAACACGTAGCATCATCGTCAACCTGTCACAGCTCGCTCGCTGAATCTGCAGACACAGAAAGCATTTAGGCCTCACTCTGCGGTCGTACGGAGGGTCGTGTTGCCAAAACGTTGCCGATGTTTTTGTGCAATTTAGACGAGGTGCAGGAGTTCCTCTCCTGAACAACCTGTCTGATGAGGTAGTCGTAGTTTTTTAACGCTCATAACAGACTGCATCGTTTTAGACTCATTGTATCAAAGAGTATCGAACGTTGAGACGACCTTCATCTGAATGAAATAAAATACTCCTCGCATCATCGCAACATCTGTAAATCCGACTGGTTGACTGTTTTATCTCCTCATATGGAGGGTTATATGATTTGTTTTTTGCACACACTGAAATAATGAGATACATTTTATAAATCAGCAAACAACAGAGCCAGGCTAGCTGTTTCAGTCTTTATGCTAAGCTAACAAGCTGTCAGTGAGAGACATGGGTAGCTGGTGGTTATGAATCCAAAGATGTAACACCTTGAAAAATGCAGAAGAAGAATGTTTCCTGTATGGTCCCTGTGTGTGCATGCAGGAGCAGAGTACATGATGTAAAGCTAGAAAGTGTTTTTAAAGCGTCTCTGTCCGGACCCAAACATCCGTCTGAACATCAACGTTTGACACAGATCAGGTTCAGCTGAGGAGAGAAAGCAACGACCTCCTCTGTCACTGATCTGGCGTCAGGGTTTTCGGGGCAGATCGGACGACGTTTGAGAGTTTGAAACGGATCAAAGATGGAGGGAGGAAGGTGGAGCTGAGTTTGTTGATTTCTCTGGAGGGAGGCGTGTAACCACAGCAATAACTGTTGAGGAACGGCGGGGCGTTGGCCCGGCTGGGCGAGCTGATAAACAGCGAGAGAGGAGGGGAGGGGAGGGAGGAAGTGGAAGGGTGCATGAGATGATGGAGGAGGAAGAGAGGGGAGGCCGATGAAAAGAGGAGAGCTGACACAAGAAGGAGGGGGGGGGGGGGGTTCACAGGAAGTCAGGATCTGTCAGTGGAGGAAATCCTCCCCCTGCTGAGACGTTAACAGAGCGGCTCTCATGCTTTTAAGGTACAAGGTGTCTTCCCCCCCCCTCCTCCTCCTCCTCCTCCTCCTCCTCCTCCTCCTCCTCCTCCGTCCCCTGAGGAGGCTCTGATAACAGCCGGGCCTGGATCTGATTCACAGTGTTGTTTTACGCTGAGTCTCCTTGTCCCCATCAGTCCCGCCTGACCCCGAGGGAGGGGCTGTCTCTGTTTGAAGGGTTTGAAACAGCATCAATTGTTCTAAAAGCAGCAGCAGGAACAACCATCCGTTCTCTCCCTTCATTTCTGTATTCAGTATATATACAGTTTAGGTTTAATTTAGCATCTGAATAACACATACAGTGAGCAGTAGTTATAGTTACCCAGGAGCATCTTGTTATATCTTCTCGCTTATTTGACCTGTAAATGAAACACAGGGTAACACGGTGCTGTGTAGATTTATATGTAATTCCAACACTGAACACCAGGTGGAGCCTGGTGCATGTCATGCTAGGTACGTGAGCTTCTCTGTAGGTACTGTACAGTACAAGCTGCAACCTCCATTGTTCAAAATGAAGCCGAGGCTGAAGTGTAAAATCCTGCAGTTCCTCGAGTGTCCACTAGAGGCTGGCTGCAGAAGCACAGGAAGTCACATACACACCCATTTTAAAAAGTCTGTTTTTACAGCAGAGATTAACATGTTTACAGCCTGGTTCAAAAAAACAAACAGGTCTGATTAGCTCATGTCTCGATGGACACACACTGTACGGGGGGTGAATGTTTTGATGACTCATCAGTTTTGATTTGATGAAGGATAAGAGTTATTCACAATAAGGCGTGTAGCTGACCTGATTGACAGGTGGGTGCGGTGTAACGGTTTGTCAGGAGGTTTAAAACCCGCCTCAGCTCCAGCTCTCAGTCTGTCGTTAGGTTGACTGAAAGTTAGACTGAGAGCATTTCCAGCATGGAGACCGCCATCGATGGGACTCCAGCGCCCCCTGCAGGAACAGATGGGTGACCTCACTCAGGCTTCAAACATTCAGATTTCAAACGTGAATACCCAAACTTAATATTTGGGGCGGTGTCATCCTCTAAAATGTCTGCTGTAGAAATGCGTTGTGAAATTTTATTAGAGTGCTTTTTAGTCTCAGACTTGAAATCCAGATGAGTCATCCTGAAACCCCATTCATAAAAAGTCAGGCTGACGTGATGATGCTTAATGGCTAATGCATTCTCTCTCTCTCTCTCTCTCTCTCTCTCTCTCTCTCTCTCCAGCTGGTTAAAACCAAACGGGAAGAAGGTTCGTCTCCAGTCATGCAGAAGGTAAAAAATTGTCCTGTTTGAGCTTTGATAAAGACACATTGATACAACACTCTGGGTCAGACCCCCGAGCAGTCAGACCCCCGAGCAGTCAGACAAACTGACTTCAGACTTCTGTTGTGTCAGCCTGAGTCAGCTCAGCCCGACACCTGGCTTCACTTCACCTCTTACATTTGTTCTGATGATGTCACAGGTGGAGGGACGGGCAACCCCAGTCAACCTGCCTTCCTCCAGGGGCACGAGCACGCCAGGGTCTCCTGCAACCGGCATCACGGTAAACTTCTCAAACTGTTCAAGACACCTGTCATCAATCATCACGCACAAACACTGACCTGTTACCTGTGTGTGTGTGTGTGTGTGTGTGTGTGTGTGTGTGTGTGTGTGTGTGTGTGTGTGTGTGTGTGTGTGTGTGTGTGTGTGTGTGGTGGGTTCAGGCCCGGGTGAACGACCAGGTGGTGGGCTACAGAGACCTGGCTGCTCTGCCCAGAGATAAAGCCATCCTGCAGGTGGAGAGGCCGGACCTGATGACTTACCAGCCACACCTGAGCTTCTCCCCGCTCGACCAGCCGCGCAGAGAGGTATGACCACACAGTGAAATATGATCCACCAACAACATGAGCTCATGGTGTCTCTTAGCGGTAAAGGATGGCGCTCTGTGTTCATGCTTCCTTTCTGTGTTCTGCAGCGTTCTCTGTCTCCTCCTCCGTCATCTCCTCCCAGATCTCCTGAGGTAAGAGCACTCTGACTCGTGTTTCAGATATTCATGAGAAATGTGTCGTCCCTGCAGCATGCTGAAAACTGAAGACAAAGGGTTAAATCATCAATGTGTCTTATAATGAACGCTTCAATTAGCGGCCGGCGCTTGCTTGGTAAGTCAAGTGTTGTATGAACTCCTGATGATCTCCCATGAGTCAGTCCCTCTCTGAGACACAAAGACTGATGTCTGACTCTGAATCGCTGCTTTGTCCCCCTCGCTGTATAAGATATGTGACATTTAAAACCTCTTGTGTCGAGCGAGACCGTAGAGAACAGAAATGTCTCTGTTGTGACTTCTGCAGCCGGCGTTCAGAGTCCGTCCTGGAGTCTGAAATGTTTCTATCATAAAAAGATTTAAATGAATTTTTAGTCAAAGACGAGTCTGAAGCTGATTCAAGTTATGAAGTTTTACAAACTGTGTGTGTGTGTGTGTGTGTGTGTGTGTGTGTGTGTGTGTGTGTGTGTGTGTGTGTGTGTGTGTGTGTGTGTGTGTTTATCCTCCAGTTGAAGCCGCGCAGAGCAGAAAGTGAGAGCGGTTCACCTGGAGGATCCACGCTGCAGCTGCAGGCCGGACGTAAAATCAGCGCCAGCCATCAGCACTTCCACAGACCAGGTGAGACAGGACGATGTTCACCTGCACACATTTCACCCTTTAACGATCGTATCTTCGACGTAACATGTGAAAAGTATGTTGAGCTGTGTCTGACCACGCCCCCTCTCTGGAAGGGCTTGGTTGTCTCGGTGCTTTCTCGCTCCATGTCCTATTGTTTACGGTGAGAAGCAGACTCAGAGGACAGAACAAACACCTAGCTGTGGGAGTGTCACCCACCTGGGGGAGGGGCTACTGCCCTTTGTGATGTCATGAAGGGAAAATCTCCAAACGGCCTGTTTGAACACACATTTTCTGAAAAGTGGAGCAGGCAAAAGACAGAGAGGATGGACTTTTCTCATCATTGCGGGGTTTGTAGACGGACTAGGGACACATATTAGAGTTAGAGGAACATGGTGAAGTGGATTTAATATAATATGTGACCTTTAAAATAAAAAAAGTTTAACCACTGACTTTATACTTGACTACAAGCTTTCTTACTTTCATGGTGTGTCTTTGCCCTGTAGGTCCACGTTTACAACGTTATAGACTTCCAGTCTTTGTTGTGCACAAGTTTTGTAGTTTTGTTAGGGAGTAACAAAAAGGCCACCGAGTAAAGGGTCGGTGTTAACTATCTGTAGAGGAGAAGATCTTTGTTGTCCTCCTCCAGGATCACAAATACAAACAAATATAAAAAGAGCTGCTCAGAAAACGTGATTTAAACTGAGAGATAAGATGGAGTCTGATGACGCACTGAGGGAACCTTCCTTTGAGTCTCTATAAGACTGTAAGTCCACTGAAGCTTGACGCTCTCTGTGTTCTGTATCTCTGTCTTTTGACTTTGACACCGTGATCTCCAAAGTTATGTTTTTTTTGTTTCAGATAACGGCATGAACATCTACAGGAAACCTCCTATCTACAAACAAGGTGAGCTCTCTCTCTCCTGACCACGTCTGAACCCGTTCTCTGTCTTTACTCTAACACATGTTCATGTCGTGTCTGTGTCTGTCTCTGCAGATGTGAACAAACCTGTGGAGGGACGCGGCGTCATCCAGTCCGCGAAGTTTCCCGCAGCTCAGCCCCCAGACCCCAACCTGCCGTCCAAGATAGAGACCGAGTACTGGCCCTGCCCCCCCTCCCTCGCCTCCATGGGTAAAACACATCAGAACCAATAATAACCCTGTCTCCAGTTCTACTTTGTGACTAAGGTTGTCTCATTTATTGGTTATCACGGAGACGGGATGTTCGTCTTAACTAGTCGAGCGTAACGTCTAAACTAATCTAAACATCAGAAACGAGGTTTGAACTCGATGTGACCAATCAGAGAGCAGCGTGTCTGAACAGACGAACGTCTAAAATAACTTCACGTTCATCCACAAGCACAAAGTCTAATGTTTGCATCATGATGAGGAGAGAACTAAAGCCTGCAGCCTTCATCTACAGATAGTGTCAGATAGCAACAGTGACATCTAGTGGTGAGATCTGTAACTACAACATGAAGTTATTTATCTTAAATCAAAGTCATGAAACATTTCTGAGGCATCGATCACTGAGAACACACTGCTGCTACCAAACAGCGGCTAAAAACCCTCTGCTCCTCCTCATCTAACACCATCACCATGACAACCTTTTGACAGAGGGCATCACACCTCATAGGAGCTAGGGGTAAGATTTAAGGTGTAACTTCTGCCTAGTTTAGCATAAATCTGTCTCTACCTGAGCGAGCCTGCCGTCAGGTCACAGGTAGCGCACAGCTCTGTTTTAAACTTTTAAACGTGTTTAGAGGATCTTTGTGTTTGTAGTCTCTCACTTGTTGACGTCTGAACTCCTGCAGAGATCGAGTGGAGGAAGAAGAAGCTGCAGGAGGAAGACGATGAGTTTGAAGACCTGACGGACGAAGCAAGGACGCTGCAGGAGCAGGAGCTAGAGAAGGTTAGTGACACACACACATATACACAGAGACACACACACACACATACACACACACACAAACAGACACACACACACACAGACACACACACACACACACACACACACACAGACACACACACACACACACACACACACACACACACACACACACACAGAGACACACACACACACACACACACACACACAAACACAGAGACTCACACACACACACACACACAGACACACTCACACACACAGACACACACACACACACACACACACACACACACACACACACACACACAGACACACACTCACACACACACAGTCAGTGATAGAATCATCTCTAATGTCCTCTTGATGTTTCCGTGTTTGTGCTGACCGCAGATCAAGTCCAACCTGGGTCGTCTGATCCTCAAGGAGGAGAAGGAGAAGGCGATTCATTTCCGGAGGAAGACTCAGTCGCTGCCCGACAGAACACACATGCACACCAGTGAGTCTGAGGCCGCTCTCCTTCATGGTTTGTCAGGGTCAGGATGAGTCCGGACTCAAAGGTTATTTCTCCTTCTTTTGTTTGTCCGCAGGTTTGTCAGCGAGCGCATCAAAGTCTCCTTCACACTCGGGCCCAGGACTCACCAGAGTAAGTCGCTGTGTGCAGATAAACTGAATCTGTTTATTACCATCTCTCTGCATCGCACAGCTCGTCCTGCAGGTGGTGCCAGAGATCAGGACAAGTTGTGGCTCTATCTTCTAATTCAGAGTTCATTTTCGATCCTAAAGCGGGGTTATCAAAGGGGGCACACCTGAAGGCCTCGGGGTGCTACGACCAATCAGAGAGATAAAGCGTGTGATTGGACGTCGCCCAGGTCGAGTCAAGTTGACTTAAGTTGCACATTTCAGCGACAAGGCGATTAAAGTGCTTACAGAGTCACCTGCTGGTCTCGACTAATCCGAAGATAGTTGGATGTTGCAGTTCTTGAAATCGGTCTTTTTGTCTGGAGATCACTTTTTGAAAGTCTCGTCTCAGAATCTAAAACATTTTTACTCAATCTTGTCTCAGTCTCAGACTGGGCGGACTCCGGATTTTAAATCAAGACCGGTCAAGACCACCACTGATCGGCTATTTTAACATCATCTCTGTGATTAGAAGGAAAACACCTCTTTCTAAAAGAACAAATAACTTCAATTCATTTGTAGTTTGATTTTTATCCCCGGTTACGGCCGAAACCTTCCCGGTGTTACAGTCAAAGTGAGTGACACGCCCCCTAAACACAAGATGAGGATTTTTTTTAGAGATATTTATAGTCTTGACTCAGTTTTTAGATCTAAATGTCTTGGTCTTGACTCGGGCTTGGTCCCTAAAAGTCTTGGTCTTGACTCTGTCTCGATCCCTTAAATGTCTTGGTCTTGACTCGGTCTCGATCCCTAAAAGTCTTGGTCTTGACTCGGTCTCGACTCGGTCTCGATCCCTAAAAGTCTTGGTCTTGACTCGGTCTCGATCCCTAAAAGTCTTGGTCAACACCTACAACTACAACACCACCCGACACTCTGGATCTCAGGGTCAGGTTCAGGGTCACTCAGACTAACAGAGATCACCCTCTGTGGTCCATGATCTGGATGTTTTGATATGAAACCTGACAGGATGTGTTTGTGTGTTTACAGATGCAGTCTGCAGAGTTTTCCACAGATGGAGATAAAGGAGGTCCAGGTACGACTCCTCTCCTCAGGGTTTAATGTTCACTTTCTAAAGAAACGAGGCGACACGTTGTGCAAACAGCCGAGGAGTCGATAAACCTTTAATAAAGAATCCTCATGTTACCTCTACGTTTGTTTCATCTGATTCTGAGAGGTCAGGATGCTGCTCAGGGTTTGTGTCAGTGATCTTTAGACGACCTGATATCTTTGTGATTTTTCTTCTGTGCCAGGCTAGCTTGCCCCCCTCTTCCTTTTTTTCCTTTTTTAATTTTTTTTTTTTTTAAATACTTTTTATTTGATAGTTTTGATCAGAATGAGCAAATATACATTCGTATATGGTTTGTATAGAAGTTCTACCTATAAGTGCATCATCTATACAGGCAAGGATAAATATTTCTGTTAGCTCATTCTGCGACAGAGAAGACGAGTAAGCAAAAAGGAAGGGAAAAATAAAAATAAAAGAATAAAATAAAAAGAGAGCAAAAGAACAACAGAGCATATTAACTTATCAAAAAAATAAATAAATAATGAAAAACAAAATAAAAATAAAAAGTGAGGGGGAACAGCTAGCCTGGCTCGGTACGTGTAACTCCACCTCTGTACTAAACTCTCAAACACCAGACTGAGGTGAATCTTCATGTATCAAATGATGTAACTGTAGTCCAATCGTTCCTCTAAATGAAACCCGACACAGCCTCAAAGTTCTAAAGATCCTGAAGTTTATTCCCTCTTTTTGTCTTTTGTCTTTGCAGCGGCTCAGGTAAGCATCAGCTGTGACGAGTGTGAACCTGCAGCTGCACGTCTGCATGAACTCGTCCTGATCGTCTGAACAGAGTCTGTGTGTGCATCGGCTGCATCTTTACACCCAGCACACTGCGCTCTTCTTTTCTAACTTCCTTTTGTCCTGATGCTTTTGGTGTTGTGTGTGAAGCACTTTGAATTGCCTTCCTGCTGAAATGTTAATTAATGAACTTGCCTTGCCTAACACGCTGCTTTGGCATGACTCTGATTTTGTTTCTGATGATGAGATTGAACGCGTGCCTCTTTCACACTGAGTTGTTTCTGTGTGTGTAGAACGGAGAGTCTCGGAGGGACAGGATGGACAGAGGAAACTCTCTGCCGAGTATCCTGGAGCAGAAGGTGAGTTCAGTCAGAACTGCTTCAAAGAGTCTTTACAGCAGAAGCTTTCATTCACACGTCACACTGAAGGAGATAGAGAGAGGAAGGAGTAAAGATCCCGAGGTCTGAAGAGATGGAAACTGAGATTGTAAAAGAAGTGAGCAATAACACACGAGAGGGACAAACATGTTTTTATCAATCAAAGAAAAAATGGGAGAGGGGGAGACGGGATAAGATGCAGGAAGGATTTCTCCTTTGTGTTCCTCTCGTCCACACTTCCTCACCGCTGAGGTGGAGGTCGGAGGTCGGAGCAGGCCGAGCATGTTGGAGGCCGGCGGTGGTTGTGAGGACGACAGTCTGATGGCGGCGCCTTAGCGTAGGGTGGTAGTAGTGCCCAATCACCTCGCTGTAGACTGAGGGCTCCGTCTACTCGAGGGGCCCGGCTTCTGGGTTCCAGATGTGCTCGGGGGGGGGGGGGGGGGGGGGGGGGGTGTCATAATAAACGATGTAAACGTTGCGGTCATTGTTGGTGCTAAAGCAGCTGGGTTTATGTTTATATGGGGTCAAAGGTCATCAAAGATTATATTATTTTAATGACTGTAGATTAAATGATTGTTTAATTCTAAATATTCTGATAAATATAAAAATAATGATTTTTGTGAATATTTAACATCCTGCTCTTTAATTTCACTTTCTCTCTCTTTTTTATTTTTAGATTTATCCGTATGAAGCTCTGATTGTGACCCACAGGAGGGCGCTGTAAGCTGCCGCCAGGAGTCGACCGCACTCGACTGGAGGTGTGTGTGTGTCGTGTTTCTGTGTGTTGATTAGTTGTGTATGTGTCAGTTTTCACTCTGCTGGTATTATTTCCTTCTCCTCCCCTCCTCCCCTCCCTCCCTCCTTCTCTTCTCCTCCTTCCCTCCTCCTCCTCCTCCTCCTTCTCTTCCTCTCCTTCTCCTTCTCCTCCTCCTCTTTCTTTCTCTTCCTTCTCTTTCTCCTCCTCCTCCTCCTTCTCTTTCTCTCCTCCTCCTCCTCCTCCTCTTTCTCTTCCTCTCCTTTCCTCCTCCTCCTTCTCTTTCTCCTCCTTCTCCTTCTCCTCCTCCTTCTCTTTCTCCTCCTCCTCCTCCTCCTCCTCCTCCTCCTTCAGAGGCATCTCTCTCCGGAGCAGTTCTTGGAGCTGTTCGGGATGCCGATTGCTGAGTTCGACCGCCTCTCTCTGTGGAGACGAAACGAACTGAAGAAGAAAGCCTCGCTTTTCTAACAGGAAGTGACCTCATGCCTCTGAAATACTTGATGAACCGCCGGAGAACATCATCAGTCAGACAAACAAACCAAGCGACTCGCCACGTTCAAACACCACATCCTACATCTTACTAACCAATCACGACCCTGGATGTGTGCTGCCCCCCCCCCCGAGGATCAGAGTTAACTGAAGGCTGGCCCTGATTAACCCTTTACTCTGACTAACCCGACCCGATGCACTGACACTCATATTACCTGTGCTGCACTTATAATCACCACTGCTTGCAACCATCCTCGTTATGTGTCCACTCATCTTCATCCTCATCTTCATCTTCATCATACCTGTGTTCTAGGTTCACTCAGCTCCAGAGGGCTGAACCAGCACGTCAGGGGAGCAGCTATCCAACTCGTCTGGTGTCATGAAGTTCACATTTAACAGCGGCAGATACACAAGGTTAAAGGTCGATCACGACGTCCCCCCCCTCGGGTTAGAATCAACGACCTGACGACAACGAATCACAAAAACAAATTCAGTCTGGACCAAAGAAAACTTCTGCCACATCACCCGTTAGTCTGTCGATTTAAAGGCGTCCAATTTTAGTGGTGTAAATAATGGATGGATGACCCGGAGGATTTTTCTCACTCCTGGATGCGAGCTAGTTATTATCTGGACTAGTTAAAACCAGCTTCATGACACCAGTCATCCTCAGACCACCAATAAGAAACCGACTTCCTGTTTCGGTCCTCTGGCGTTTGTGCTCTAACTTGAATAAACAGCGGATCAACGTCACGTCACGTCTGAAAACATGTAACTGATTGTAATATCTATTTATTAAGTGGAGCTTTGTATTTATTGGAGGATTGTAATTTTTACGACGCTCTTATTTTGAAAATATTCTTATTGATGTACAGTTGTTTTTCTTGCTTTAACGTTTCCTCTCACAGTTTAACAACAGTTCTGACCTCTTAAAGGAGCAGGTCGCACTAATCCACGTTATCGTCTTTGTATCGGATCGTGTCCGGAGGTAGAAAAAAACGTCTCTCTGCCGCCGGCTTCTTCCTCATGCTTTTATTCTGCCGACACCTTCACACCATCAGTCCTCATTGTTTCTGTACGACGTAAAGGATCAAATAAATCTGAGAAAACTACTTCCTGTTTCCTGTTTTGATTCCCTTACACTCATCACTCTACAGCTGAAGGGAGATTTACGAAACAGAAACCGACTTTGAGTCACAAGCGAACGCCTGCTCGCCGTCTTACTCTCATGAGCAACTTTTTAATGTTGTCAATCTTTTTAAAATACGAGTTCTTCTTCAGCTCTTTGGCCGACCTCTTATCAAACACATCTGAAACATTTTTTTTGAGTTAGTGTTAAATTGCTCTACTCTGGAACAACCTGCCTAAAATAATTTAGTTTACAAATTCATCAAACGTTTAAAGGAGCAGTATGTAACTCTGACCCCTAGTGGTTAAAATGGGTACTGCAGTCTAAATTCTAAACATTGTAGAGAGCTGTCTCCCCCCTCCCCCCTCCTCCCTCCTCTCTATAGTCGATGCTCACACAGGTCACCATGTGGTGGACACTGAAGCTTCAGTGTTTATCCAGCTCTGCATCGGTCTGTAAACCTTTCTGTGTTTTAACCTCTCTCCATTTTTCAAAATCATCTCCAATATTGATCCTAGTTTGAGCACGTTTCTGCTCGTGGAGCTTATTAGAAACATGCAGAGGCTTTTTAGGTCGGGTACAATCACTTCTATCTGAACCACTTCTCTTGCCCGCTTCCATCACTGCAACACCTGTTGGTTTGACCTGATAACTGCTCTCATATCTGACAAACCGAGGGGCGTCCAAGAGGCTGTGTGGGGGTGTCTTAAAACCGCCTACCTTCTCTGGTCCAAACAAATCCAGATCATTCAGGACCAGAATCTAAAGTTAGGAGGACATACTGGCTGCTGCATTGTTGTCAGAGAAGCCAGCACTTCAACATAGCATGTTTCCTTAATGTCTGATCATATAGTAAGGTCACTTTATCAGGGGAGTATTTTCTGCTTGTTTTGTGTCGTAGTAAACAGAGATGTTAAACTTGTATTTAAATGAATTCTTGTCCGCTGGAGGAGGGATGTATTCAGCGTTAGACTCAGGATGTTAACGACCTCCTTTAACGTGCTGTTCTAGTTTTACCTTCATGCTTTTATTTTGACATTTCCTCTTTCACATCCCCTCACGTTGGAGTTGTTACTACACACTTTCACACCTCTGTGCTGCAGTGATGTCTTCACACCTCTCGTCGTGACAGATTCGATTAAACCGTGGGTTGTGCTCAGACGCCCCCGCAGCTCATTTTCTCTCATCATCCACCTTTTTTTTTCTTTTTTCTTTTCTGCCTTGCTGCGGCAAACTTGAGCAGCGAGCCCGTCCATCTGGAGTGAACTGCAGGTAATAATGTGGAGAATTGTGTTGCTAAGGAACATATGGGCCTACACACGGAGGAGCGAGGAGCCGGGCGATGTTTCAATGCCACTCGTCTCCTCGCACAAAGAAACACCTCCCACGCCGGCCGTTGATTGGCAGCCGGCGACGCAGAGACGGCGTCCTTGAGCAGCAGCAGCAGCAGCATTCAACAGACACACAAGCACTTTTCTGTTTTTTTATTTGAATGGAGTGAAACATCTACAGAAATGAGAGGCCTCGCAATACATGGACTCAACAAAAAAAACGTCTTTTTTTAAATTTAGCTGTAAAGAAAACAGAAACCTTGATTTGTTTTTTTTTTAGTTTTCTCTGTACATTCTGTGAGATATGTTTGAGACCCGAACACAAGTCAGAAATGAGGCCTCACTCCCGACATAGTTTACCCACCCGCCCCGAAAAATAAAGATCCAAAGGGAAAAATCAAACCCACCCGGGTCTGATCAGCACACCTGAACACACCTGCAGCCTCTCTCTCTCTCGCTCTCTCTCCTGCTGCTCGTTATGTTTCACGATTAAAGGAGATCTCCGCTTCTCGCTTACAGCTTGCCCCTCTTTTCTCTCAGACAAACATCAGACTCACAAAGAAAACATCTGAGACCTCTGAACGCAGCAAGAGGAAAGTGAGCTCGCTCACAGTCACAGGTGAGTCAGATCGTCTGCACCTACAGGTCGGCGTTCTATGCACGGCTCCTCATGATTCATTTAAAAAGGCGTTTAACACCCGACGCTGAGCTCGCTCGTTCTGGGATCAGCTGTGCAGAACGTCTCGTGAACTTCAGGCGACTAAACAGAGCACCAATGAAGCGCAGCGTTTCACTGAGCGTTGATTCATGACGTCGAAACAAAAGTTAGGACGGGAGTCGGAGGCAGGGAGGTGGAGACGAAGCTCCGCCTTTCTAATAACGATCGTTATGTAGATTTAATCAGGACGTTCATCACGTCCTGCACGCTGTCAGCTTTGTTTCACGCCATTTTTTCTAAAGTAGCGTCAAAGTATGATGACGTGATCCTATTTTTTTTTTTTTATTAAAAGAGAACTCGTCTCAAAGATTCGGACGCTATGAAAAGCAAAAGTTTAATCTTCACACGTCGTTTGGACGCGTCACAGATTTACTTACAGAACTGGAAAGATGTGGCTGGAAGGCTCTAACAAAAGACAGCATCCAGATGCATGATGGGTAATGTAGGACGGAATGCTTTTTTTGGACGAAGGGACAAGAAAAAGGCGATGGCAGGTAAACCGTTCTTTTCCTCGGGTACAGCGCGACAGTTTGTTCAGGGAAGTTTAAGAACTATTTTGAACTTTCAGCTCGAGTCGTGGCGTCACAGCGCTCATCAGCCGAAGCAGCCACTCAAATCAAGAAGGAGGCGGGATTTACTTCTAACTGGGTCCATACAGATCTCACTGAAGAGATGGTGGATGTTGCCGTAATGTTTCCTTATTTTGTTTTTCATGTACCCTGAACCCTCGCTTCATTTTTGTAGCGTCCGCTCCTAGGGCGACACGTTTCTGTGTGATCGGGCACTAAGGTTTCGCCCGTCTCTTCTGACTCTCTCAGCTTTATGAAGTGAACTTCAACATGTTATGAAGAGTCTGAACGACACGCGGCAGCGATGGATGTTTATTTGTCGACCTCCTGACCGCTCGGGTTTGTGACGTCTCAGATGTTTCTTTGTTGAGTTTGACGTCATTGGAACTGAGAAAACAAAAAAGAGAGAAATCGTTTTAAAACAGAAATCTGAACTCGTGGCTCAGTTACAAACCGTTTCTGCCGCGTGGTCGACGCCGTGCAGAAAACGCTGCACCACTAGATTGTTTTTTAAACTTTCTGCCCCCAAAGTCGGAGTAATAATAAAGCAACCCTTTAATCCCTCCTCTCCCCCTTTTGGATAATAGAGCCTAAATCTATGTGTAAAAAAAAAAAAAACCCATCACATTGAAAAGAGGGAACAATTAAAATATACATATATAATATAAATGTCAATACTCACTCCTCGGAGCTCAGTCACACTATCATTGGCATAAGAAAGAATGGATCTGACCGTGTGTGTGTGTGGGCACGAACACAGCGTTTGAATGAGCGTCACTTCCTCCCTCGACACCAAACAAAGCGCTGACGGACAGAAAGGTGTCACCTCCCGGGTAGAAAAGTCCTCGTCGCGTGTGCGCTTGAGATTCTCTCCTGTTCAGTCTTAAACGATGATATTTAATCGATGATGAAATAAATTAAGCGTGGTGACAGTCGCTCGGACTGAACTGCCTCTTCTCCTGCTCGTAAAGGAGACGAGAGGGGAAGGGAAGGAAGCAAGGAAGGAAAGAAGGAAGGTAGGAGAGGAAGAACAGGGGGAGATAAGGGGGAGGGGGGTAAAGAGCGGGGGGCGGAGGGGGACGGTTTAGGCTTGTGCGTTGGTGCCGTTCTTGTCCGGCGGTCCGGTGCTGGCGGGCAGGTTGTTGAGGGGGGGCGTGGCCTCTGTCTGCTTGCTGTCCCGGCGGGGGGGCATCCTCTCGTTGATGCGGTCCAGACCTCGGGCCTCCTCGAAGCTCTGAATCTTGTGCTGCGGGTTGAAGCCTTGGATCGCTGTGAGGAGACAGAGACGTGTGAGAGCACGGCGACCACAGAGACTTCTGATGAAACTTTGAATCTACTCAGAGGAAGTATAAATGCAGCGCTGCCGTCTGAAGGACTCTGGAACGTGTTTGAATCTGTGTGTGATTAAAACCTGAAACATCAAAGTCAGATCGTTCTACCTGCAAACACTCAACCTGCCAGATTTACTGTAAATCTTCTAATATAAGCAGGCCCCTCTTAACGCCCCGCCCCCTTTTACTCGCCTGGTGTGGCTGCACGTTTTGACAGATAAAGGCAGCTCTCTTAGTGTACAGTTAAAGATCCTTTCTGGTGTAAATGTTTAAAGTCTTTCCCGTCTTTTCTGTGCACCAGTTTTTTCTCTAGATAATTAAAGGCCCGCCTCCTAATCGCCACCTGTCATCAAAAAAAGGCGGAGTCACTTCATAGACTGAAGGAAATAAAAGCTGGTGCTGTTGATGGAAGTTTTAGACCAGAGCGTCCACCTGGCGTTCTCTCCAGGCAGGAAAGCGCTGGTGGGGCGCTCGGGAGTGTTTGCATGAAGCGTTTGTGCGCTGAGAAGAAAAGCGCTGCACGTCCATCCTGTCTCCATGACAGCAGTCTGTTGACAATGGCCGCCGTATGAGCAACACAGCTCCATTACTTTTTACTGTAGACACGATCCATAGGCGGCAAAACTACGGGACATATCAAACATTTGGAAAAGAGCGCCGGTGACGTCAACAGCGTCTTTCTGAAAAGTTGAGAGATTTTCAACTTGAACACTCGGAGCGGCCGCACCAACAAGGCAGAGCGCTTGGAAAAAAGATGCTGGGCGCTGCGCTGTTTCTCAAGGCGGCCGCTTTCTTGCGCAAACGCTCCCTACTCATTGGGAAAAAAAAAACGCTGGCGCTCAGAAAAACGCCAGGCGGACACGGGTTCTTAGGGTAGGTAGAGTAATGACGTCACATCTTTACTTTAACGACACTGATCTTGTCTAAAAGATGAAGAAATAAAGACGTTACGCTGAGTCAGACTGAAGTTTTACGACCTCTGCAGGGCGTCAGGAGAACAATTTTTACCTCTATGTTTTCTGGACGGATTCGGGGGATCGTAAATACTCAAAACTTGCTGATGATGCATCTTTACATCGACCTTCTACGTCATAAAACTTCACTGGAAATATTTGCTTTTGGTCTGACCCAGCTTTGAGGACTTTCAAAATGTGCAGGTTTATTTTTTTAAACTGAATCAGACTTATCGTCGTGTGTGTGAAAGAAATGAGTCCGAGCTCGTTTCAACGTGTAAAAAAAAATCAGAAAAGACAAAGGTGCTGCATTTACATTCCTGTTCATCATTTAAGATCAGATTCTACTGGGAGCACTGGTGTGAGAGAAAACTTACTTCAGATCAGGACAAGGACAGCATGAAGACAAAGAAAGAGACTTTCATTAAAGAGACATTTCACTGTTAATGTGGATCAAGATCACGCAGAAAGAGAGACTCTTCTAATCATCAGCCGGACAGGAGAATCATCTTTTATTCTTTAATGATGTTCAACCTGCTCGATCATAAGAAAACTACAAATCTGTTGCCCTGACATTTTTTTTTATAGGGCTCAACAGTGAGGTTCAGGAAGTAATTTGATGATTAGCCGTGATGTCATAACCATCACAGGTAGACTGACCACAAGCTACCTGAGTGTGAGACGATGGTGTCTGCTCCTGTAGGAGACACAAGTTCGTCTGATATCAACTTTGTTTAAGAACTACACGGTTTATTCACATTATCAGGGAAAATAACTACACTACCCATGATCATAGAGAGTCACAGCGACGTCTCTGATTGGAGGAGCCTGCCGTTACCATGGCAATGTTTCCTGTCCCTTGTAGTCGTAGGCTACAACATATTACAACACGTGTATTAACAGTATAAACACGATAGCAACGACTAAAGTTACAATCAAGAAGAAGAGGGATCATTCACAATGCATTGTGGGATGTGTAGTTCCTTGACTCTGGAACAGAAACATGTACACAGTCTTGTACCTTTTCCTCCTTTTTTTAACCCCCTTTTCTTGCGCCCAATCAAATGTACTGTAGTCACGAGTATTGGGCTAGCTGGTTGCCATGGTAACAGGCTTAACTCTCTTAACATAAGGATTTTGCAAAATGTAAATGGTGGATTTGAACGGAGAAATTTACATCCAGAACCAGAGCTGCTAAAAAAAAAAAAGTGGGCAGTCACTGTCGAGTTCTAACGGCTTCTTTTGATTTTAAATTCAAAGGATCTGCGTCCAGAAGTGGAACACAGACTGGTTGGTGGTTCAGCTGGTGGAGATAACGAGCGCCCAAACAAACTCAACGCTCACATTTTAAAGCCTCATTTTGACATTTTAGAACAACAGGCTGCAGGGTTACGTGGCTGAGTACACCACACAAAGCCTCAGTAACACATTAAGGACACACGGCACAGACGTGACACACACACACAGATACATAAACACAGAGATAGATCAGAGAGAGATGATTGCATACCTCGTGCCTCTTCTGCCTCTACGGTGGCTGTGTAAGCGTGAGTAGAAGTGCCATGCCCAAAACCAATGGAGAGAGAGTGGGAACGTTATCAATGCATTCAGTCAGTCACGTTATTAAACACAGTGCAATCTGTCAGTCCTGTTAACATGGAGTCAATCATCATACCGCCCCTCCCCCACTCCCCCCCGCTGCTCCACACACGGGCGCCACACAGGTCAAAGAATCATAACAACAGTGATATCAATAATAAGAACAAACATCATGTGTTTACACGCCACGCTGCCCTGAAAGACAAAGAACCTGCAGATTAGTTTCACATCTTTTGAGTGAGCTGTTCAGATCAGGGCCGTCGTCATGGTAACAGAGTTTTAAACTTCAATAAGATTCTACTAAAAATCAATGGAGAAACATAAACAGAAGTCCTCGACGCGCAGTAATGGATCATTTCTTAATTTAAACTGCCAAGCGTCACAGACAAACGCCTGCACAACATTTCCATACGGTGTCTTGTAATTTCTGATGGACTCATTCCTAACGCTAACCCCCCTGAACGCATCTTTTCGTTAAGATTTTTGATATTATTGATCATTCAAACAACAGTGATTGTATCGTTAAAAACTTGTGGTATTGAAAAGTATCAAAACAAAAAGAAAACAACCTTACGTTAGCTTAGTTTACGTTAGCTTAGTTTAGCATAGCATAGCTTAGCAGCCCCCGTCAGAGGCCTTTATATTAATCCCGTTCTATTTCAGACTGAAGACAAACATGCAGTGTCTTCTATTCCTGAGTATTTAAAAATATTTTTTTCATTACATTATGTGTTCTGGTTTACAGTCTTCTGCTGACACTGTAAAAATCAATGTTGGAGCTAATTTATCACAACTAACGTGATAATATTATGAATCACTTCATGTGTAAGGTAATCTCATCGCCCGTTTTACAGGATAAATTACAGATAACAGTCAGAAAACTGAACAGAGAATCTTTAAACTGCGTTAAAATATATTTGAACACGATGTGTGTTTATAGCTTTTTTAGATTTAGTGTCGTTAACTGCCTTAAAGGCACAGTGTGCAGATTCTGCCACCAGGGGGCTCTCAAACAACACAATAACAAAAGATGACGTGGAGGATGGCGGGGAACCATGGGAGTGACTCTCTCTGATATCCCCCCATGAAAACGGACTCTGAGTTGACCGTAGTCATGACAACCGGGTAAAACCAAACTGAGGAAGCGAATATGTTTACAGACGAGCTGATGTATCCGAGTATAATTTACATGATGTTTTTATCACAGCAGCACATACAGCAACAGTAGGCAGCTTTCAGTAGCAGCTCACGCTTCCTTATGTAGCGGTCTTTGACGTGACATCCTGTGTTTCCACAGCAACAGTAAACTAATTGTGTCTGTCATGGCAGCCGCCGTGACAAGACAACCCGTTACGGTTATAAAATTACGGATTTCTCTGGTTTTAATAACTGTTGGAAATATTTGAGGTAATGTATGTACTCAACAATAAAATATATAAAATAGGTTTAAAATATTTTAGTGTACAATTCGAGAAATTGTACGTTTAAAGAAACATTTAAATGCATTATATTGTAGATTAATTCCTGATAGTGATGTCAGCATAGACATCTTTACATAAACTAAACAGAGACACTTCAAATAATCATGAACAGCACTTGATCGTCTGTTTTCCATGAAGCCTGAATCGGCTCGTCTCTCTGCGGCTCGTTGTCTTTAAAGGGCAGCAGATGTTCTAACAGAACAGTCCTTCAGAGAAGGAGAGGATACCACTTGACATTTCAGTCTGGCTGTGTGTATGTTGGAGTGTTTCTGCGGTTAGTCTCTCAGTGTGAGTGCAGGCACAGGGAGTTAGTGTTAGCTGGACTCTGTGTTAGTGTTTGGATGCTCGGCTGCGTTCACACTCACCGCTTTGCAGAGTTCGCCGACCTCCGGACAAAACTCCCACAGGCAGCGTTCCTGTCGGGGTCAGGCCCTTCAGCTGCAGAACGCTCTCATTCTCCTCTCTGTCAACACAAACAAAGATAAAAACTGTTAGAGCGATCAGAATCCTCTGACACAGATAACTCTGGCAGACAAGCAGACAAGTTTACTTTAAGAAGTTTAGGATTTGTTGAAGAACTTTATTTATCTGGGGTTCCTCAGGGACCAATCCTTCGACCACTTTTTTTCCCTTGTGTCCTACAGCAAGAGGCAGGGATGGGAATAGTGTTCTGTTCATGTTGATGTGTGTAGAACAATTCAGTAAAAATAACTTAGAAAGTATTTTATCTGGGGTTGCTCAGGGATCAATCCTCAGACCACTTGTTTTATTTATTATTTAGCACTCTTATAAGGCAACATAACAAAAATAACTATATAAACTATTATTCTATGCAGAGGATACACTTGCATACATCGCGCTCTCTTAATTTATCTCCGTACTCTTGACAAGTTGCCTGTGCAAATTGTGTGCTGTTTATTGCTCAATCCTCAACCTGAAGATATGAAGTCAACTGTCGCAGAAGAGGAGCGAAACTAGAAAAAAGTCTTCATTAATGATCTGCAATCGGAGAGTTTTGACTTTATAGTACCCAGAAAGCAAAGATCGATTACAATCAGTTATACTGGAATACAGAGAACAGCCTGTGACTCTTTTCTGGGACATAAAATAACTCAGACATTTTCTGAACATGAGCATTCATCATTAAAAGGAGAAACTACTGTGACACACTTCCACAGGATTAAAAGAGGACACATGTAAATCAGGGAGAAAGTCATTAGCCTTTTACTAAAGTAGAGCGAGACTGGGGAAAGTAGAGGACTGTAGATTGTCTGTCTCCCTCAAAACACACAAATTAACGTCTCTGTTGGACTATTTAACAAGTTTAAGTTATAAACAGTTCTGTCATGGCTGAAAAAGAATAATTATTTCGAACTTATCCAGGAATCAGTCTTGAAAAATAAAGTAAATCACACAGAGAAACCTTTTCATTTTCACCTTCCTCCCTTTGAGGCTTTATGTATCTCTCAAATATAACCAAAAAGGAGAGGGAGGGGGGGGAACAACCCACCTGAGCACAGAGAAGACTCGAGCCATCTTCCCGATGGCCCGGATCTTATTTCTGATCACCTCCTTCCTGACAGCTGGAGTTCCACCTGAAGAGCAGAAACAGACAATGGGAGTCAGAGCAGAGAAATCATCGGGAAAATAAGAAGAGCACACAACAATCAGAACGCAACGTGCTCAGTACACACGGCAGGTGACGCTCAGGTGGCTCAGAGTAATAACTGAATGTTTGCTGTGCACACCAGCTCCAGGTTTACTCTTCATGTTCAGCCTGAGAAGATCGACCGATGAGGGAGGATTGTTGGATCATGCATTTCATTCCACTAACTTAGAATCAACATCGAGAAATCAAACTGTAGATCTGAGAACATCCATCCTGAGAGATCACAGTACACGCAAATATTTTAGCCTCTAAAGTAATTTTATATACGTTTGATGAAGCCTGAGTGAGGTCAGCCGTCTGTTCCTGCAGGGGGCGCTGGAGTCCCATCGATGGCGGTCTCCATGCTGGAAATGCTGTCTCAGTCTAACTTTCAGTCAACCTAACGACAGACTGAGAGCTGGAGCTGAGGCGGGTTTTAAACCTCCTGACAAACCGTTACACCGCGCCCACCTGTCAATCAGGTCAGCTACACGCTTTATTGTGAATAACTCTTATCCTTCATCAAATCAAAACTGATGAGCCATCAAAACATTCACCCCCCGTACAGTGTGTGTCGATCGAGACATGAGCTAATCAGACCTGTTTGTTTTTTTGAACCAGGCTACAAACATGTTAATCTCTGCTGTAAAAACAGGCTTTTTTGAATGGGTGTGTATGTGACTTCCTGTGCTTCTGCAGCCAGCCTCTAGTGGACACTCGATGCTGAAGTGTAAAATCATGCAGTTCCTCATCTTCATTTTTCAACACCAGAGGTTGCTGCTTGATGGTAAAAAGTCTACACGTCTTCTTTGAGGGTTTCAGAGCACGATGCATCCATTTACACTCCAGCTGTACGCCGATGCTGCTCCGTGCTGCGCTCTGGGAACGCAGCCTGGGTGTTGACAGGCGAGGGAGCACAGAGCAGACATGCAACTGCTGGAAGTTCTGGGTCATAGTGTGAGCTCTCCGGTTAAACCAAATGTAGGACACCAGACCTCTCATAATGTTTCTGATATTAATAAACTTCTGACATCTTTTTTTACTGATAGATTTCTCCCGTCATGTGAACGAAATAATAATAATAATTCACTTCTATTTCCATTAAAGAATAACAATCGAACTTCACTTCAGTCTTTGTGTCACAGATGTTGTGTTAGTTCGCTGATCGGACCTTGCATGAAATCAAAGAATGCTGAACACAACCGGGTTTCAAAAGGATAAAGAGCAGGTATTATTCGATGGAGCCTGTGAGTGGGTTATTTCCACTTATTTCACGACTGAAAATCAATTTGCAGTCAGGAAACATGCTTTTGATTTATTTGAATGACTTCTGGATCATGTGAAAGCAGCTGAAAGCAGAACACAGTCCTTTGTGTTGTGTTCAAGGACAATCTGAAACGGGGCTTTGATCAGAAAAAAAAAATCTGAACACGTGAGAGTCAACGTGAACGTAGTGAGAATGAACACGTGGCTGTGCGACCGCTGTTTGGTGTCAGGTGTCCGACTCACACCTGCACGACGACTGTCAGGCGTCGCAACACACCAAGGTGACAAGGGAGCTTCAGGTGTCTGCAGGGTCTTCACACTTTAAAGTTTTTTAATCTACCCGGTTAAAAACAGGTGAATAAGTCGTGTGTGTGTGGGGCCGCTTCCTCTTACCCTCACACGTGTCGTCTCCTTCTGACATCAGCTCGTCGTCAGAGCAGATGTTCAACACGTTCACCAGCATCTCCGTCACTGTGCAAACACAACAACACACAGCGAGTGATGGCACACACGAGGTAACATGAAGAGGATTTAAAAGATTGATTCTCAAGTAAAACACTTCACTGTTTGGTATCCGTCTTTAGATTTTTTAATTACTTTCTTTTTTATCGGTTTTACGGCTTTCATGCGTGACATGTTCCACATCAATATATCATAAATCCAGTCTATCCTGTGTAAATGTGTCTGAGTCATGACTGTCTACAATGAGTGAGAAGCTCGAGTCCCGCTGGCTGTGTTGTTGTCAGAGCCGTGTTTACATGGACGGGACGGCCGGCTCCTCCCCTTGTGTATAAAAGCTGTTTTAGTCAAGAACTAGAGAGAAGAAGAACATACTAACATCCAAATAATCAGTGAGTAAGAGTTTTTAGATCACGCTCATTCTGTGTCAGTTTACATTCAATGTGAAGCTACGAGCTAACTATAGAGCGCTAACATTAGCATGCTAACACAACAATGCAGGACACAGGTGATTGCAGCTCGAGCAAAAGGACGTGTGTGTCTCTGGAGGAGAGCGGAGGCTTCAGTATGTAGGAGGTGTGGCCAAACAGCAGTTTTGGTTTCATGCTGAATCATAAAGTCGAACATTCTTCCTCTAAAGGAGTCATGAATGCATTTGCAGACAGATATATTTTATGTATAGAGGGTATGCATTGACACAATTTTTCCCCTCAGTGGGACGGAGCGGCTACACATTTGATGAAACAGCAACATTCAGTTAAGGACACGAGGAAAATCTGCTCAAATTTAAGACATCTAGACTCGACAAAGATCCTTACTGTTTACTAAAGACACTGTGGACATTTCAATTTGGTCATAAATCCTGTTTCCTCCAACTTTATGCCTGCCCGATTTTAAAGCCGTTAACCTTCACAAAGACGAGCATGAAGTCACACATGAGCTTGGTCGGATCTTTCTCACATTATTCTGAAGTTTATCAACAGGTGAAAACCAAAGATTTAAAAACCTGTAACATGTTGTCAGATTAGAAAAAACAACAGCTGAGTGATTAAACCATCCGCTCTGCATCAGTAAATCTGATTATGTAACACGATGACACAAAGATCTGAGCGCTCATGATGACGTCCCCGCTCTGATACTGAAGCTATGTCACAGGAATAAAAAGTATCCCATCTGTGTGACAGCATGGAGCCAGATTCGTCTCTGCTGTGTCTTTCAAAATCTGGAGAAAAGTTTCGGCTTTATCACATTCTGTCTCTGAAGTCCCTCCTGAAGAGGTCGCCTTCGAGCAGGCTTTGAAAACGATTGACGAGAAAACCCGGGAGGAAAAGTCGAAACCAGTTATTTCTGTGTGTTTTTTTTAACTTGGAATTTGAGTTAATCGTCCCTCATGTTACACTCGACCACGAGGTGTTCTTGTATTTTAAACCGTAAATTAATCTGCTCACCTTTCTCTCCGACGAACGGCAGAGACCAGGTGAACACGTCCATGAAGTTGGGCAGCCAGTAGGGATGAGGGGAGCAGTTAAACTGCCGGATGTTCATCACATTATTCTCATATTTCAGCACCGCGGCTGAAAACACACAAACACACACATTAACATTTTCTACTTCATCAGGCACTTCCTGTCTCCTGTTGCCAGGGCTTCAAGGTTTCTCTCCTGTTGCCATGGTTACCTTCCCCTCTTTCTCTCTCCTCTTCTCTTACCTTTGTTGTTGTACACATCCAGGTAGTTAGGAGCAGAGAAGATTGTGATTAAAGAAGGGAAGCCTGTCGTCTGACTCTTCCTGTACATTCGATACCTGACAGACACAAAAAAAAACAAAGATTTGACCGACGTGTTGAAGATAAAGTCATAAAGAAGAAGGTCAAACAGGAGGTCATTTAAGATTAGGACAAGCGTTTAGCTCCAAAGACCCGTAGATACTTTGTACCCTCATTAAATATCTTCCTCACAGTTTAAATTACGTTTTCCGAGCAGCTCTTTTTATATTTGTTTGTATTTGTGATCCTGGAGGACAAAGATCTTCTCCTCTACAGATGGTTAACACCGACCCTTTACTCTGTGTCCTTTTTGTTACTCCCTAACCAAACTACAAAACTCTTAAACAGCAAAAACGGGAAGTCTATAACGTTGTAAAATACATGTTCTTGTGCTTTCTTGTTTGTTTTTATGCAAACAAATAAATATGTAAATAGGATTTCATCATGTACTTTGTAATATGAGCTTCACTCACCCTGCATCCTGGGCTTCGTGTGCTCGTATTACAGACAACAGGTTATTGTTCATCAGGAAGTCACATACTGCCGGGTAACTGCAGAGACAGAAAACAAGAAATCAGAATAATTATTCAAACATCAGGACAGGATGAAGGAGCCGTTTGGTCTTTACAGTTGAAGATGCCAGTTTGGCAAAGCGCTCAGTGTTTCAGCCAGCGATTGTTTCATGTCGTTCCAAACGTTGGTCCACGATGGAGCCTCTGATCCTCCCACAGCTCGGCTGTCTGCAGTCACCTTGGTTGCCATGACAGTAAGAGAAGGAGCTCCATTATAACAAGAGATGCTTTAAAGTGCTAAAATTAGAGATCAATTAAGGTCAAGGCCCGTACGGAGGAGGAGGTGTGGGAGGAGGAGGTGTGGGAGGAGGAGGAGGTGTGGGAGTTTGTCTCTGATCTTTACAGAACTGACTTTAGAAAATTATTCACTAAAAGCCTCTTAACATGCGATTAATACCAAACACTGCAGTCGCTGTTCGGTCACTTTATAAGCACCTTTTCATCTCCTGACATTTTAACAGCACAAAGGGAACAAACACACCTGACTCGAACCTCTGGGAAAGTCTGACCTCGAGAGCTTGAACACTTTCACCAGCGTGTTAGTCATAAATGAAGGGAGAAAACATCAGAGACAACAGAGCTTTTCATTTTGTTATTGTCTGAACGCCTGTCGGGTGGACGTGATGAAATGTGTTTCATAACTTCATGAATCGGTTGGATAATATTTACACTTTTCTGCAGCACGGACTCGTGAAACTTTCAAACATGATGCATTACATTTAAAGAACCTTTCCGTCACATCATGCATGACTGAGAGAGACTTCAAACAAAAGGCGACCTGCTCGAGTGTTCAGGTTGTGTTAAACCGTGCTGGGTGGGACCGATTCAGCAGAATAACACTAATCCTCGGAGCAGGATCTATTCGAGACATTTACAGAAACTGTGATGCTGTGTCATTTCTCAGCGAGTCATTTAAACGTCCGGCTGCTAAAACAAACTCCTGCAGGATGAAAGAGGCTTTAGAGCGGCAGCTGCTCCCCTCCCCGTGACCTCCATGTGGTGTCAACATGGCAGATTCAGCACAAATATCAAGACAGGCCAGAGAATGCTAATATTTATTTTCAGTATCAGTCTGACAGCGGATTGAACCAGCGGTCACTTATCCAGAGATAAGCCATTGTTTGTAAAAGCTTTAATCAGCTCAGATTAGCGCAGAGCTGCTTTTTGTCTTTTTTTTTTTTTTTTAAGGAGAAACGAGCAGCAGCGAGGAAACATCCTGCAGAGACCTACCTGTATAAACAAGTCCTGCAGAGAGTCCTACCTGTAGAAACAAGTCCTGCAGAGAGACCTACCTGTAGAAACAATCCTGCAGAGAGACCTACCTGTAGAAACAAGTCCTGCAGAGAGTCCTACCTGTAGAAACAAGTCCTGCAGAGAGTCCTACCTGTAGAAACAAGTCCTGCAGAGAGTCCTACCTGTAAAAACAAGTCCTGCAGAGAGTCCTACCTGTAGAAACAAGTCCTGCAGAGAGACCTACCTGTAAAAACAAGTCCTGCAGAGAGACCTACCTGTAGAAACAATCCTGCAGAGAGACCTACATGTAGAAACAATCCTGCAGAGAGACCTACATGTAGAAACAAGTCCTGCAGAGAGACCTACCTGTAAAAACAAGTCCTGCAGAGAGACCTACCTGTAGAAACAAGTCCTGCAGAGAGACCTACCTGTAGAAACAATCCTGCAGAGAGTCCTACCTGTAAAAACAAGTCCTGCAGAGAATCCTACCTGTAAAAACAAGTCCTGCAGAGAGTCCTACCTGTAAAAACAAGTCCTGCAGAGAATCCTACCTGTAGGAACAAGTCCTGCAGAGACCTAGCTGTAGAAACAAGTCCTGCAGAGTCCTACATGTAGATTTAAGTTATTCAAAGAATCCTACCTGTAGAAATAAGAGCAGCCTCTCACACTGTTGTGGCTGAAGTGTTCCTGGGTCTTCTCTGAACCGTAGTCCTCGCCCGGGTCAGACCACAGCAGGTCACACATCGGTCCGAACGCAGGAGGCTCTTTAAACCGGTCCAACTGTGCACACACAAACAAACAGTTTTAATTAATAAGACACTACATACAACACAAATCTGAAGTCCAGGGATGTGATTGTCGCCCCCTTCTTGTTACCTTCCGAATGTCGTCCAGACAGGTGACCTCAGGGCTCAGTCCTCCATGCACACAGAGGAACTGCTGGTTGAGGAGAGCAGCCAGAGGGAGGCAGTCAAACGCATCCATACAGGCGTCATACACACGCTCAGAGTACTTTATTTTACCTGCACAGAACAAACACACACAGGTCAGTAAAGAGACACACAGTTTGTCTCTGACACAGACACAAACCCAGAAGCAGGACTTACACTCCTGTTTGAAGGTGAAGTACTCTGTGAGATGCCGGCACTCGTGGTTGCCTCTGAGCAGGAAGAGAGTGTTCGGGTGGTTGATCTTCAGAGCCCACAGGAACAGTACACACTGCAAACAGATACACACACACACGAGGATGGGTTAGACCTATATTCAATCTTATCCACATCAACCTCAGATTTAATTTTGTCAGTGTGCAACATTTTTTACAACTCACATCCCGTTTGACAAGCCCTTTTTACACATTAAACATTTCTAGAGGATTTCAGGAGGACTGCCTCTGAAATCCTCCTGACCTGGTTGTTCATACATGCACCTCAAGGCAGGAGATTATCCCTGGGGGTGTTTCTGAGGTAAGACGAGACGTAAAAAGAACGATGTGGAAGTAGCAGCAGAGTCCTCTATACGACGTTATAATGTGAATATTTGTCTTTCTATCAATGCCACATGTAGTGGAACAGAATCTCAATGTGAACTAAAGAGTGGAGAAGAACATACTGGAGAACAGGTAACATAATGCAGCAGGTTCATTAGAGCACAGAGATGGTAGAGGTGGCATGCAGACAGTCTATGGTCATGCAGCGATCACAGGGAATAAATATCACCACCCCCTCCCACTCGCTCCAGGTGAATTCTCCTGATTATATCCTGCTGCGTTCTCACATCAGCTCATACTGACTTTCTGCAGAATAAATACGAGGAGACTGGAGGAGAAACTCCCGTTCACACAGGATTACTCGAGTTTTGTGCGAGTGTGAACAAGGCGTTACAGTCTCCTGAATCCTCCAATGAGGACTACCTGCTTTGCCATACAGGAAAGAGACAAGGTGATAAAATGTTGTCCATTCATTTCATCATAGCTGTAAGTTTGATGTGCATCTGAACATGTTGGTCCATGAATTGCAACAGGCTGCTGAAGTCCTGCAAGTGACTGTAGAAAAAACATCTGGAGCACAGAAGACTGCATTGAGACTTTGAGTATCTAACTCTGAGTCTTTGTGATAATAAACTCTGAGATGTGCATTTGTGATCGTTAAAAGAGCTCCTGCACGACTTCCAAACAAACCCACTCGCTCAGCTGTCAGTCATCCTTCTCTATGTTTTTTATTTTGTGCAGAATCGAACCACCTGTTAAACATTTCAGCTTTTTATTTTTACGGAGGCGTCCAACAGGAGCCGGATCTGACCAGCTGTTCACCCAGAACCCGACAGGCCGGAGCACAGAGGAGGAGGAACGAGGACAAGGATGGATTGCTGTCGTCTCAAGCGGGCGGGCGGCCCGGGTTCACTTCCTGCCTGTGGCTTCTTTCCCGCATGTCATTCCCCACTCTCTCTCCCTGATTTCCAACTCTATCCACTGTCCTCTCTATCCATTAAAGGCACAAAAATAAATCTTTAAAAAAAATAAAAGAATTAACCACAAACTACAGCTCGCTTTATTTGGCTGCATGGTGTGGTTAGAGCAGGTGGATAGTAAAATCCTGCAGTGGTTTTAAGCTGCATGATAAAACATAGAATAGACGTCCCCCCAGGCTACATCCACACTACGATATGATCAGATTCTGCCCTTTAAATAAAATACAGACTTCTCCTAAAGTGAAGCTGCTCCATCGTCCCTTCTGGGCCTCCATACATGTGTGGTGGTGACTGTGTCTGCAGAGACTCTGTCCTCTGACTGGATTTTACGGTTCTGCTTTGTTTTGGTTGACTCGGGACGTTTCTGGGCTGAGCTGGTGTGTTTCCTCCAGCCAATTACAGCGCAGCATGTGAGTTTAGGAGTGGATACAATTCAGTGATTGGACGAGATTCAAACCGTTGAATATGACAAACGAGGACGTAGCAGCAAAGAAGATAAAATATAATCACAGTGAGGAGAAACACCAAGCGGATAAAGCTCGTTCTAAAAGGAGGGTGAACCTTGTGTTGTCTTTTTAACTGTGGACGTGGAGTTGGTCTGCTTCCTGTTGGACAGGCAGGTGACAAACACCGGTGGTTAGCTTGTGCTAGCGTGCATTAGCTTGCAGTGTAGCTACAAGCAGTAAACGTACACACTACATCCTGCAGGGGGCGATGAGCCCAGGAGGAGGGGCCCAGTTTGGATGTTTACAAACATTTCTATGGACTCCTTCTTTACAGTATTGAGGCTTTGACATTTTAAACTTTCTTTCAAAAGAACAAAGAAAATCGTTTTAAATATACAACAAATATGTCTTGGCTTTACTGGTGCAAAAACAAGTAACGTAAAAATAATTTAAAAAAACAGGAAGTCAGTCAACAGCAGTCCTCCTACTGTTTGGAAACTTAACAGAACTCTATAGAAAGATATACATGTGTCTGATGAACTTCAGAGACAACGTACAGCACAGAGAGATAATAATCCAAATTCAAAAAATTCAAAAATGTTTTATTTTGAAGCAAAGAGTCCAACGTGTTGATTTAATTTGTTGCTACAATAATGGAGCCGCAGCGCTCTCCGGTTTCTAACGAACATTGGCTCCTGTTCTCGTCTCTGTTGGTTTTAAGAAATCTATGCAGACAGCTTTGGTTGGAACATTTCTGTGTACAGGGCCATGCTGGGTAAACTGCCTTCATACTTATATAATCTCATGAGCCAGACCTCCAGCAGTTTCTTTATTCAAGGCCCAGTTAAAGAGTCCACACAAGAGAGGAAAGAAACCAACTCATTAAGCTGGATTCAGTCTGCAGCTCTCGTATTTGATGTCTGTGTTTTTCACTGTAACTGGTGTGTCGTCTCCCTCGCAGAAATCCCAGGGAATTTATTGGTCTGATAACAGTCATATGTAGATTTTAATCAAACTTTCAGAGAACTTTTCTTTAGTTTTACCCGAGGCCACAATCTACACATCTGTCAGACCACCACAGCAGCCACAATCTACACATCTGTCAGACCACCACAGCAGCCACAATCTACACATCTGTCAGACCACCACAGCAGCCACAATCTACACATCTGTCAGACCACCACAGCAGCTACAATCTACACATCTGCAGTCCGTCGATTGGTCAACAGAATTGTCACTTCCTGTGCGGTAGTAAAGGTCAAACACAAAACGCGCCATGTTTTAATATCCTGCAGATTCAGAGAGAGAGAGTTATTTCAAAGCTGTTTTTGCGACTAATGTCAGCGTGTAGCTCTGCCTAATGGATGACCTCGGCGGTGCAGACCTTCCTAGGAATCATTGATCTTAGTTTACTGTGTCACGTTCTTCTTCTTTGTTGAATCTGCTGGCAATTATTCGCTGGATAAAATGAAGCCTTAAAAATGTATTTCTTATCTCAACAACTTTTTAAAACTCTGCAGCGAAGAGTGAAGATGTGCAGAGTTACCAGAACACATGATGTATTTCGTTAGTCGCAGTTTTTCCGGAAACCATTAAACAATCAGAAAACATTTTATCTACCACAAAAGGATATTTAGACGCTGGAAGTGATTTCCTGATTTAAGTGGTTACTCAGTAGATAAGCAGGAGTCTGAAGTCTTGTTTGTTTCTCTCTCCGTGGTCGGGAGGAAGGAAACACGACAGCAGCTAATAAAGACGTCCTGCCATCCGCAGATACACACACTCCTTCCAGAAAACACACCCTGCACCCACCCCCCCCCCCTCCTCCTCTGATTGTTTTGGAAACGGGACACACACTGAGGCTGCAGGCGTGTGTGTGTGTGTGTGAGGGTGGGGCTCTGAGCATGGCAGCAGACAGTGTGCCTTTCATTTCCTACGACTATTTAAAGACGCTGTGCTAAGCTGCGCTCCAAATGTCAGAAACACAAACATGTGAGAGCGAGGCGAGAAGCGACGGTGGTCTCTTACCTCGATGCTGAAGTACCCTCGGTCCACGTAGTCGCCCAGGAACAGGTAACGGGTGCTGGCCGGGGACCCGCCCACCTCGAAGAGCTTCATCAGGTCAAAGAACTGTCCGTGGACGTCTCCACAAACTAAAGAAAGAAAGAAGACGAAGTTTCATGTTTGAAAAGATTCAGTAACTTCCTGAAACGGCTGCTCAACGGGAGATTTGATCAATCTGTTCTTCATAAATGATTTAAATGTTTGTTTTATGTTATTCATCATTTTTCATCAACATGTTTGTCTGCTTTCTTTTTGTTTTGTCCTCCTTTACTGCGTCTTCGCCCCATGGTCAGCTCAGGTTGTTGTTTTAAACACACTCAGAGTTCCTTTTCACCTTTAGAGTGGTTTCAGATTACTTCAAAATAAAGTTCATATTCTAAAGTGCTTGATGCAGCCTCCGGTCTGTGAGCTGATATATTAAGGACGCACATCGTACTAAGCAATCTGTACCATACCTGAGCACACTTCACCCCCAAAGTCCAGTTCATTTGACCAGTGTGAGTGCTCTGATTGGTGCTCAGGCGTGGTACACTTCCTCAGCCCTGGCACGCTTGGAAGAGGCATGCTTTGACTCGGTCCAGTTCTTGCCCGAGACCAAGCTACGTGGACATCCCCTCCATTATCGAGCAAATGTAGCTGTCATGTTCTCTAATGTGCGTGGGAATGACACATTTAAACATCTCATTCTGACCGACCAACAGACACAAATCAGAGAAATATCTTTTTATCATTTGAGGAAACAGGGGAAATATTTAAATGTTAACATTTTAGAAGCTCTAGTTCTTGAATAAACTTGTAAAAATCACTTGGCTGGTAGTGATGGTAGCTGGTAACCCAGCGGTTAGTAGCGGCATGTCATTCCCTGATTTCTGAGTCCCATGTTTACCCGTGAGGTGAAGGTTTATCAGCTGTCGGGCGGACAGTATAGAGACGCAGTTACCACATTGTCTCAGCATGTGCATGGCGGTTAGCGCTGGAGTTTTTGAATTAGACGTTTGTTTTGCAGAGAAGGGATACCGTTTTTCCCCGATTGACTTTGTAATGTAACATCTAAAAAAACGTGCAACCAGCACTGGAGCGCTGTGCAGCGCAATTCAAGGTGCATTTAACCGCCTGAGTGCAGAACAACGTCAGCTGCAGAAAAATATTTAAACAAAGTTGTAAGAAGCTTCTGTTTTCATCGAGATGGTGAGCCTTCATCAGCGCATCAAGCGGATTTCCTGCTCTCTCTCTTAGGAAATATACCTGCACCTACCAGCGTATCATGTAACCAGTATCATCTCTGTGCGGGAAAAACTGCACTTAACTTGATGGTGGAGTTTAATCATCGGCCTTTAATCATAAGATTAAACGTTTTTATTTAGCTGCAGACAAAACGCCATCAGAGACAGGAAACGGTTTTAATGCGTGTTTTTCTCACAGGCTCTGTTGATTTTTGGAAGGAGGGAAACCTCTGGATAATTCAGCTCTCATTAAAACTTCCTACAAACACTGAAGGGTAATTTTCAGACTCCGTGTGTGAAGCTGATCTCCTGTTCCTGCATCACTCGCCATTTAATGACCCCAATAAGGCAGAACTAAATGTGAGCTGACTCGAGGTCTTAAAGTCTGAACTTTTTATAGTGGATACACGCAGGGGTCAAATCAACGATCATTCTCTTGATTTAGCCTTCGGCCTATTAACTGTCAGATATTTTACGGCCTGATGATTCGCACGATTAACTAGCGAACATGTTTAAAACTGTTTAATGTCCCGGAATCCAAAAACATTTAATTCACCATTAAAGTAGAAAATAAAACCAGCAGAGTCTTATTTTGGAAGCTGTAACTAATTCTCTTTTGCAATAAATACGACAAATGACTTCCTGGTTAAGACGATGGTTTGGCCTTAAAGAGCCCATATTATGCCCTTTTTGGGGTTCATATATTTAATCTATGTACCTTCTAAAGTATGTTCACAATAGCTAAAGTTTGAAAAAAGTGTCTGTTTTCATGTACTGCCGCTCCATGCACCGACTCGCTTCTGACTCTCTCTCTAAGGCTCTGAAGTGCCCACGTTCAGAGTCCCCATGTGTGCCAAGTCTGATCTGATTGGTCGGCCTGTCGGCTCTGCCGTAATTGTCAGTCGCTCAGCACGGTTCTCGGAAATGTCCCGCCCCTTTTACCATATTGGGAATGCAGCCACTGGCTCCGTCCGAGGGGAGCATAAACATTAGCACCTTAGCACTACTGTGCTACCGCAGGCTACGGCATATCGTGGGCGTGCTACAGAAGTTAATGGACGTGCAACATGAGCTGCTGGGCTTGCCACAACGAGCCAATGGGCTTAGATCAGTGATATCACACTGACAAGACGTCACACTGGCAAATTTTTATCGAGGGGGGCTAGAACCGAGTGTTACATGCAGCTAATGCTGCAGCTAACAGGAGGACGTAGGAGAAGCCGCGTTTACGCGGACTTTGAATTTTTGCACATAGATGTGCCTAAACATACACAGGACACTTGGAAAACACACTGAAGAGCATATATAACCAGAAAAAGCCCTTTATGGGCCCTTTAAGATGAAGTTTGGTGTTTCGTGCTCAACAGTTTGGTGTACATGAGTGTTTTAGTCATCCACTTCCTTGTTTGAGCACGGACCGTACTCGAGTACACATGAATCGTGCCCGAGATCACCTCTTCAAGCGGACTCGGGGTACAGTACCCATATACGGTACTAGTGTGGTACTTTTGTGTTCACACGGAACAAATGAAACGGACTTTGGGGTCAAGTGTACTCGACTCCGGGCCGGGTCCCTGATGTGAGACCACCCTAAGTTTTAGTCTGTCTTCCTACATGATGATTACTACAGCGTCTGTTTTTGCTTTGTGCCGTTTGCTCTCCTCGTAGCTACAGTTCGGTAGAGCTTTGAGCCTACAGTGAAAGTTCAAACATGTCAGGTGGCGTGTTGTGTGTGATGGTGGTGGCTGCACTCGCAGTAATGACGATGCATGTGTCAGCATTTTATACCAGTATATTGATCACACCAGTATATAGGACGCAGCTACCTTTCCAAAAGAAAATAAAGGCATTAAAAGTGCGTAAATATTTAAAAAATACTTTTCTGAAGATTTAAATCAGTTGTTGATCGATTGTTTATCTGGAGCTTTCGTCGGAGTCATCGACAAAAAAGGAAAGAAAATGTAGAAAAATGAGCGAGCAAATCTTTGAAATGTCCATCAGGAGTTTAAAAATAATCTCAGGAGACAAGGAAGATGAAAATATGAAAACAATGAGCGAGGGGAGGACAGAGCAGAAGGAGATAAAAATAGTCGGAGGGCACGAGGGTGGATACCTAAGCTAAGCCACATGTCAGAGAGGGCAGCTGTAGAAATAGCCGGCCGTGCACACTCCGTCTTTGTCTCACTTTAACTCCCTCCATGTTCGCCCTGATGCCCTGAGCTGAAGGTGTCGCTCTTTACCTGTGATGGGGGCCTCCACCTCCAGCATGCATTTCTCCTGGCGGAGGATGCTGGCTCCCTCGTTGATGATCCGCAGAGCCGCCTCCTCCTCCAGCCGACCCTCCTTCACCAGATGGGCCTTGAGCTGCTCCACGCTGGGCCTCCCGTCCACGTACAGGTCTTTGACCGTCAGGCGAGTACCGGGAGGATATGGCACCGCTACAAACAGAAACACAAGAACAATGACGTCAGAGCACACAATCAAAGATAACTCTGAAGACAGACGGGACGCTCTGGAGGTTTAGCACACTACACTCTGCAGATAACTGATCCTGGTTCAGTGAGTTTGGTCTTTGGACAAAACTACAGACGGTAAACAATAAATCAGGGCTGCAGCCAAAAGTTATTTTCATTATCACTTCATCTCAGTCTTCAAAAGTCTTGTTTCGTTCGACCAGATGTCATCATGAAGAGAGACAAAAGGAAAAAACTGAAAATCTGGGACACTGGAGAAACTGTATGCAGAGAATGTTAGTGTCTCAGTTTGTCAATTTAAAGATTCTTCAAATCGTTTATGAATTATTAGACTCATTAAAAAACACAGAAATTAACATAAAGATTCAGAACATAACAGAGCTCGGCTTTCTGCATGTTGAAAGTTTGTTTTTAAGCTAACAAAGACATCATGTTTAGCTCGTATTTTATAAGAACTTTTGCCTTTTTAAAGGAGCAGTATGTAACTCTGACACCTAGTGTTTAAAATGGGTACTGCAGTTTAAATTCTAAACATTGTAGAGAGCTGTCTCCCCCTGTCCCCTCCTCTCTAGAGTCGATGCTCACACAAGTTGCCATGTGGTGGACACTGAAGCTTCAGTGTTTATCCAGCTCTGCATCGGTCTGTAAACCTTTCTGTGTTCTAACCTCTCTCCATTTTTCAAAAGCATCTCCAATATTGATCCTAGTTTGAGCACATTTCTGCTCGTGGAGCTTATTAGAAACATGCAGAGGCTTTTTAGGTCGGGTACAATCACTTCTATCTGAACCACTTCTCTTACCCGCTTCCATCGCTGCAACACCTGTTGGTTTGACCTGATAACTGCTCTCATATCTGACAGACGTATTTACTTTGTGAGAGCATTATTAGAAACATGTCTTTTCTCATTGAGTCTATAAACTGCTGAATGTTGGAAGACTCTCATTAGTGATAATAAGCTACGGTTACAGATCTTAAATGTTGTTGATTTCACTTTGTGCCGTCGGCTTCTCTGACATTTCAGGTACCAGTAAACTGATCGGGTTCATAATGGGTGAAATGAATTGCAGTTAGTTGTTCTATAAACTTGATCTCACTCTCTCTCCTTCCTCCCTGTAGACTTGCATATGATGTAATAAATGTGTTTGTGAGACAGCTGGCATCAGTCCACTCCACATTGATTTCTCACTGATCTCTAACCCTACACGGCGTATCAGCAGGCGTCTGTGATGTTTCCTGAGCTCTGCTGAAGGAGACGTATTGTTGTTCGATTCTGCAGACGGATCAGTAACACAGATTCCTCCCGAAGACGATGACGGCATGTCCAGGCTCGACCCGCACACAAAGGAAACAGTTTGGCAGCACAAAGCTGCGCCTGGAGGAAATACCAAACAGCTTAATGCCTGGAAAACACCTTCATCTCACAGGGAGGACGACTCTGAGTTAACTTCTTAAGATGAAGAAAGAAGCTGACTTCATTGTTTAAATCTACTCGTCTGTGGTGGATTGTTTGTACTCTGCATGTTGGACAAACTACTGAAAGCAAAGCTGTAGTCTTCTGTATTTAATCCATGCATGCAGAGGTTTCTTCTGTTGTTCAAAAAGGAGTAGTTAAAAGGAAGAACGTGCAACATTATCCATATAAATATATCATGAATAAAGTCTATCTTGTGTAAATGTGTCTCTGAGTCATGACTGTCTACAATGAGTGAGAAGCTCGAGTCCCGCTGGCTGTGTTGTTGTCAGAGCTGTGTTTCCACATCAGTGTGGAGGAGGTGTGGCCAAACAGAAGTTTGTTTTGGTTTCATGATGGTGCTAAAGGGCGACATCTACTGGATCAAAAAGTCACACATTTTCCTTTACTATCGATCACAATCCTCAGCCTTTTTATTCGGAAGTGTCTCACTTTGCAATATTTTGAGCAAATCAGCCTGGACCACTTTCCTTTTCAATCGACAACAATCAGCCGAACAATCTGTAATCATTCATAAGTATTTACACAGGTTTGTGTGCAGCACGTACAGGGGGCAGGGCTTCCTCTCTCCATTTGGGACAACACGAGGGATCTCAAAGACGCAATCTGCAGTCGCTTCAAATGCAAATAAGACGCAACTTGTTGAGCAAAACTAAACAAAAAATCTGTTTTTTGGGAATTTATTGCTTTAAACGAGAAGCACCCTGCAACTAGACGGACCTAAAAGAAGCAATGTGTCCTCTTTTCAAATGCATAATGGCTGCAAAAGATGAAGTACGCCTCCGCTTTGCAGCCTCCAAATGAATAAAGAGGCGATGACATAATCTTTATGAACAGATTTCTGCAAATGAATGCAAAATTAGTTTGAACAATATTCTGGTTTCCACTTGTGGTCTGAGTAGTGTCGACGAGTCCTGCAGGAAAGTGGAGGCGACATCAGAGGGAAGGCAGCCTTGAAAAACATCCGACACCATTTCATTACCATTAAGCTAATTTTTTTAAGGTTTTAATAACCTTATATAATAAACAGACATTTGCATATGAATACAAAGTTCAAATCGAGCCATAGATTTCACCTGTCAGGTTGAGCTCCTCTCTCTCTACAGCCACTTTTCTAACAGTAGACGATGGCATGTGCAGGGAGAGGAAGATGAGTTTGAAGACTGGGGATGACGTTTGCTGCCCCGTTTTGTAAAAGCCTAAACAATATGTGCTGCAAAAACAGCATATAGATCACCCTCCAGTGATCATTCAGTTTTCCCACGCCTTTAATGTCCACTAATCGTGAAGTTTGAGCATTTAGTGATTTAAACTTTCAATGAGGCAGATTTGTAAATCAGGGATAAAACATGACAGAAACGCCTCATAAAAATCTTACAACTATAGAGCTCAACAGAGACCGCCCACTTATCCGGCTCTGGTTCCGGACGGAAAATTTTCTCTGTTCAAATCCTCTACTGATGTTTCATAAAAATCCTTATATCAAGAGAGTCGAGAGAGCCTGTAACCATGACAACCAGCTACCGCAATACTCCTGACTATAAAACATTTGACTCCGTCAAAGACTGTGCATAATTATTGTGCAAAAAAGTCCCACAATCCATTGCGGATGATACCTCTTAAATGTAACTTGAGTCGTTGTTATTGTGTGTGTTATGACTGTAGCATAACAAGCTATTAGTACATTTACTCTTAGCTAACTAACCAGCTAGCTAAACTATCAGATTACATATGGTGACGAGGGGCGGGAAACATTGCCATGGTAACAGCGAGTTACAATAATCAGCGATTTTGCTGTGACACTATGATTGTGAGTAGTGTAGTTCTTTTCCCCGATATCGTGAATAAACTGTGGTATTCTTAAAACGAGGTTGATATCAGACGAACTTGTCATCTTCTGACACTCAGGTAGCTCGTGGTCAGTCTACCTGTGATGGTTATGACATCATGGCTCATGATCAAATCCACTATGGAGAAAATGAACATAATTTTTTACTTCCTGAAGCTCACTGTTGAGCTCTATAACGTCTGATTGTGCAGCCTTTCTTTTTTTTTTTTACTTAGTTTGGTAGGAACACTGGTAGCTCCACCCACATGATGGACGAAAGTTTTTCAATTTCATTTCCAACCACACAACATCAGAGGTGACTTTGTAGTCAAAAACATCCCGGGTTCTGTTTGTGTTGATGTTTGTCATTCTGTGTTTGTCTGCAGCAGTAGCTCTAATATTTACCACCCAGACTCACTGCTCCTGCTGATGTTTGCAGGCCGACCATGCCGAGAGCAGAGAGCTGCAGAAACAGAAACACAGCAGCTGTCTGTTTCATACACGCCATGTTTTGCTTATATTTGACTAGCTGCAGGCCACTGGGGCTACGGTGGCCTGCAGGGACAAAGTTGAAGAACAGGATGAGACCAAAGAGGTGTTAAATTAGTCTGAATGTTACAGGACACACTCAGTGAATTATCTGCAATAAATCCATCATTTACTCTCTCCGTGTTTGAGTTTAGTGAAGTTAACGACAGCAGAAGTTGAACTCTGTGATCGCTCGGGTGGTGCAGGTACAGTGAAGAAGTGTTTTTCTGTTCCTCATTTCATCAGTGTCGTTGATTATTTGAATACCACTTCCTACCACGGTCTGCGTCTCTTCATTTCACAACTCTGGTTTTGTTTTCCTCCCTTCACTGCTTTTCTAACAATCGGTCAGATCATCTCATCTGATCAGCTTTCAGCTCGTCAGGTTTCCTCCTCCGCTGACAATCTGAGCTGGGGATGAACCAGTTCACGAGCGTGCACATGATTGGCTGAATGTGTGCGACCTGGTTTGGTTTTACTCGCTAAACTAGTCCACTAGGCCAGGACAGAGTGTGTATGAATATCTTCAGAAATACTTTCTCCACATGAGTGAGGAGGAGGAACGAGTGTGTGAGGCGACACTGATCCCACCTGAGAACAGTTACTACGGTGATACACCTTCATGTGTCACTATAAATACACACGTTAGTCACGATATCTCATCACATGTAGAGAGGACGTACAGAAATATGCTAACTCGCTAATCACTCTTTTAAATCAAGATAGTATGATACATGTTGAGTTAAACCCAGCTGTGGTACAGACACAAAATCAATCTCTCTCATTGTTACTGATTTGTCATCTTGGGACACAGGGCTAGGGCCTGAGGGGGAGCTCCACCCTGGGGCCCAGACAGCCCCCTGAGTGTGCTCCGTCCTCAGGCCCAGCTACATCTATGATGAATGAGGACAGAATCATTACATGTGCCGCAGACCGCCGGACTGATTCGATTACCAGCAGTAACTAAGCCAGAAGGCCAGAGCAGATCCATCGGTGGGTACACACCCACACATATTACACCGACACACACACTCAGAGCCCATTGACCAGGATGCTGCAGCATTTCAAGGAAAAGGGCATCGATGATGAACATGCCCATCAGCAGGACTGTTTACCCTCAAATAACTCACCAATCAGAACATTGACAGAAAACTTAATCGACCAGGATTATTATCGATATAGGGCCGGGTTGTTTAATAAAATGTTGAGGAGTAAATGCAGAAATTCATCATCTAAGAACGCAAGTAGACAGATCCAAGATGTCTTCTCTGTCCAACTAACAGTTTAAGACCGTTAATTATTCTGCTCACTTTCACTAAATATAAATACAAACAGCACTCAGAGGATGGGAATGCTAATCTGGGAATATTTTTGGCATTTTTGTGGGAAAACAAAAAATACATTTTCCAAACAGCTGACTTTCTTGAAGTCATTTTTTGGACAGACGCAGACAGAGACAGGAAGTGTTGGGAGGACGACACACAGCAAAGGACCAGGGTCAGATTTGAACCCATGGCCGCCGATACGAGGATTAATTAGCCTCTGTACATGGGGCTAAACATAACCGCGAGGCTATCTGACCAACCTAGGACGCCATTTTTAAGAAACAAATTCATGCAGGGCTCCACAGTTTATCCAAGTCTGTCTGCAGCCTTGTGCAAGTCTTCAACAGCAGAATGTGCTACATGAAGGTGACATGTGGACATTAAATATTGTCTGCAAAATCAAACAAGACTGGAGAGTGTGAGTGTGTATCTGGGAGTGTGTGCATGTTTTTCGTGCACGTGTGTGTTGTCTTCCTGATTGAGCAGCTGTCTTAGGGAGGCAGGTTTAATGATGTGACGCTCTCCTGCAGCTTTACACTCCTAAGCCGTCCTAACACACTGAGCCAATCATACACTGCTGCTCATTTACCCAAACACACAACTCAATATATCAACCTGCTGATTAAAGGTCCAATCTGTAAGATATGTAGCAAGTTAACTGCAATGAATGCGGGCCCGAACTACGTACTGCACTACCAGGCGTCCAGGAGTGCAGTGCGTAGTTTCTCTCTCCGACGTGCGTTCACTGTGCGACAAACTGGCAGACTTCAGCTACTGATGGGAAGGAACAAGACACTTTTCTACATCCTGTGTTTTGTTCATTTCATGTAGACGTGGCTGTGTGGACTGATACCGGGGCAGCTGTGGCTAAGTTGGTAGAGTCGTTGTCGTCCCTCAACTGGAAGGTCGGGGGTTCGATCCCCAGCTCCTGCAGTAACATGTCAATGTCCTTGGGTATGACACTTAACCCCAAGTTGCTCCCCCTGCTTCATTGACAGCAGTGTGTGAATGTGTATGAATGGATGAGTTAATACTGATGGACTCTTTACACAGCAGCCTCTACCATCAGTGTGTGAATTTGTATGAATGGATGAGTTAATACTGATGGACTCTTTACACAGCAGCCTCTACCATCAGTGTGTGAATGTGTAGGTGTGACCTGCCGTGTGCTTTGAGTCGTCATAAGACTAGAAAATAAATATACAAGCTCAAGTCTGTTAACCATTTAGTCCACATACCGGACAAACCAAGAGGTGGAGATTAGCAGAGCGATGTTAGACTGCCTTGCCAATGTAATCAGGAAGTAAAATGGCACCTCTCCAGCAACCAGACTATTTTCTATACTTGGCCCATGAACCCGGGACCTGAACCTACGACCCTCGTCATCACATAATGAGCTACTGCCGCCCCTTCAGATATTGTGTGTTTGCTTTTGAATGGTTTGAATTTGTGCTTTGCATGCAAGACTCATTTCAGAAAAAAAATCTGTGACAAAAAAAAAAGGAAAATCAAATTAAATTCAGACGACAGCGGAGAGCGAAGTTGAACAGCAGCAGTGTGTTTGTGCGAGCAGACGCTGCTGCAGCTCCAGACTGAAGCAGAAGAACTGAGAGGAGATGAAGAGGGGTGAAGTCTTGAATGAGCAGGTTCAGGAGATGTTATTTATGCGGTGGCACAGCGAGGATTCAAAGATTATATCTGTTCATACAGGAGTTTAAAATGCAGATATATCGTTGACATGAGATGGACAACTTTGTTTGTAGTTTGAGCTCCTTATGGATAAAAAACTAAATTATTCACAGTTACATCAACGACCAAATGAAGATCATATTTCATTGTCTTCTTGATTCTCTTTAACCGTATTCAGACTGCTGCCATATTTACGTCCCTGTGACGTTTTTCGCCTTTAATCTGCATGTCGTGAGGGCGTAATGAGGGGACGCAGTGACCCCCCTCTGTACCGTCTTCAGAGGTAGTAACAGAGGCGTTACAGAGGCGAAACCGGATCATCTGAGCCAGCGGGTAGCGCAGCACTGTGTGTGTGCATAGCTGACTGTGTGTATGTGGAGCTCCCACATCATCCCGCAAAGACGTGATGATGGCTGAGCTGAGGTACGAAACGCGATTGAAAAGCAGTATGAAAAGCGCTTTAATCTGCAGTCAGTTCAACTCCGTTTCAAAATCAAACCTTTATTTACTGTATAATCAACAACTACAACCAAATCTACTCATGTGAATGCTCATTTCTTTCCCTCCTGGTACGGATGAAGTCTTTCTGGTACATATTGCTGTCATGTTGTCGCCCGTGCATCGCTCAAAATGTCGCATAAATGGATGACATTGACCTGATTCTGCTCCTCTTCGGGACATCGATAAACAAATTAAATTACAAATCCCAAATTCGATTTTGCTTTGTAAGACAATGCCGATCTGCTGCACTGTTGGGGAACAGGGTGAGTACCCCTGATTATATAATCACTAAGATTTCTTTCCGTCTCTAAAGCCAGCACAAGCAGCAGAGTCGTCCCCCGTCCCTCCAGTCACCCACGGAGGTTTACATTTCTTAAGTCTTGATCCAGAACATCAAGCAGGGGACTCTGAGAGGCACATTCTGTGGACGCTCACGTCCCACACACATGAATCTTCTGCTGATCTCTAACCTTTTCTAAATGCATGGGGGGGGGGGGGGGGGGGGGGGGGGGACTGAGAGCTGTCCTAACTTGTCAAAACATGCACAGAAGGCTATTAAAGGGACTGCAGGGGCTAAAATTAGGGTGGGATTTTAGTTTGGTAACTCAGTTTTCGTGTCTGTCTGCTGCTCTTAATGTTTAGACAATAATGTTCCTCCTAAAGCAAAAAAATCTGCTTTTTTTAACCACTAAATTGGCACCACTGAATCTGAAGGTATCCGACAGCTTTGGCTTCATCTGATGGTGTTGAAGCACGGCAGTCATTCCTGGGCCTCCATCAAACAGGTAAAAATGTGCACAGACTCGTTAAATATTATGTTTTTTTAGTTTATTTATTGCGATAAATTCAGACTTTTGTGGAAAACTCAAATAATATTCTCAAAACGGTAAAAAGCTGTTATTTCCTGAAAGCAGCTGTTAGAAAGGGAAGGGTTGACACACACACACACACACACACACACACACACACACACACACACACACACACACACACACACACACACACACACACACACACACACACACACACACACACACACACACACACACACACACACACACACACCTCCTGCATTCACTGCAGCGCTTCATTTACATCCACAACCATTGAATGTGTCATGACACGACGTTAGCTGCCATTTTTAATTTAATTCCTACATGAAAAGGTGCATTTCTGGTTAGTAAACAGGATCCAGGTGTGCGGGGCGTCGCTCCGTGAAGCAGAACAGTTCACAGCTGAATGTCAAACACCGAGCTGACATCTGGCACTCCGGACAGCTAAGCTAACAGGCTAACTCATTAGCACTGCTGGATTGATTTACTTGCATAACGTGGCTTCCTCTCTCTCCCTGAAACACCCACCCTCCATTCGCCGGGCTCGTTATAAAAACAGAGCCGAGTAAAGGATCTGTTAGCGGGGCTGCTGTCATCCAGCTGCCGTGTTAGCATACTAGCTCTGACAGCAGCCACCGCTAACTTCCTGCACCGAGAAGAACACTTAAACATTAAAATGTCACTCACCCTTAACAGGTCGCTCAATGGTGGAGAGTTTAGTTTGCTCTTTCGCCGACATCCTCCCTCCGTGTTGGCTGACAGGTCAAAGAATTTGTTAATTTTCTAACTAAACTCGATAAATTCCTTACTAGCTAGCCGCGCTAGCTGGGGTGGGCTAGCCGCGCTAGCTAGCTGTGTGTCAGCGGCAGCGCTTCTCTCTGCAGACCGAGCCGAGCCAAGCCGAGCCGGGCTGGTGTCAAAACTGGCGAAAGGGGAAGGAAGAAGGGGGGAAATGTCTTTAAATATCAAATGAAGGCTTTTCCTCTCCGCTGTGGTCCGCGGTGCAGTGATGCCGAGACGCCGTCCGTCAGCTCCGTCAGACGCTCCAGGAAACAAACGGCCCGCGCGCCGCTGCCGCTGATGATGCGTTCAGGAGCAGCGAGCAGTGCGTCAGATCATATCTCAACTTTATCCCTTTTATTCTGGGACGAGCTGCATCTGTTACAGGCCGCTGGGCTCTGCTCTTCTGTCGTGATCCGATGTGTCGTCCAGACCCTCTGTCGGATTACAATAATCCGCCGCAAGCGGATTTCCTACAACATGGCTCAACGCGGGGGGCTGTGGGTAGTGTAGTATTAATGAGATATTAATGCACCTCGTTCTCGGTCTGCTGAGCCGCATACACTCAGAGGGTTTACATAGAGAGAAAAAACTACAGTCATGAGTGGGATTTATTATGACAAATTAAATATATGAAAACTAACCCCTTAGCAGTTTAATGTGGGAACTAAAAATGTTATTAGGCTATCAAAAAGGTTTTTTTCTCTTGACACAACTTAGTTTTAAACCTTAGTATTTAAAGCTGCATGGATACCTATGGAGTCTCTGAAGTCCCAAAAACTAAAGAAAATGTATAACTTTCGCACAAAATATATTCTTATGGACTTCAGGGATTAGTAGATATCCATGCAACTTTTAAATACAAGTTAGAATATTGTGCGCACCATATATCACCATAAATATATAATGATGATATAATAATTATATTGTGCACACAAGTTTTGTTTTTTACTCTTTGGGACTTCAGGGACTCCGTAGATATCTCATGAATAAAAAAGAGAGAGCTGGGGCACCCCTCAAAAAAGAAAACCTAAAAATTTGAGAAACGTTTTTAATATGTAGACAAGTCCGTTAAATCGGCAGTGTATAAACAAATAATAGTCTTTAAATTCATAATCTTTGTAAATTCCTCGTTTTCACCTGAAGCTTCTCTACTCTTTACTACTTTCAGGAGGACACAAGAGGGGGGGTGACTTTTAATCATAAAACTTTTCCTCTGTGTGCCGACTTGTAGAAAACTATCCATAGATTAATAAAACATCAGAATCCCTCATGTGTGAGTCCCACTCCTTCATCCAAACACAGAGATATTTCAAATTGATCGATTTTTTAAAGGAGTTTGGTAACGAGTCCATCACAGGACCTGTTTCCGGTCCTCAGCTGGATTAAAGACACATCCATGTTTATTCTGTTTTTACTAATTAACAGCCACGATTCACTAACGCTCTGCCATGTGATCATAAACATCATAACTGCAGCTTTTCTGTCAAACACATGAACACAACACCAGGAGACGAGCGGACTACAGCGCCCTCATGTGGTCACTCATCAAACAGCTTCAAATATTTTAGATACTGAGGGCTGTAGGGTGTTAAAAAGGATGTGTCCCTCTCCCTAATGAAGGCCAGTACTGCTGAAACATCTTGGTTTTTATAAGAGTAATACGGTTTAGCTATATTCTGGATTACAAAGCCTGTAACTGACTTTCATTGACGAGAATATGTCATGGCAGTGGTTAGTGCTGTTGCCTCACAGTGAGGAGGTTCCTGGTTTGAATCCCTGTCTGACAGGAGCCTCTCTGTGTGGAGTTTGCATGTTCTCCCAGTGCATGTGTGGGTTCTCTCCGGGTACTCCGTCTTCCTCCCACAGTCCAAAGACATGCTCGTTAGGTTAACTGGTGTTAATGTGAGTTGGGAGAGAAACCGGGAACACAACAACAAAGTAACCCTTAAGTGTAGAGTGAGACATTAAACTGCAGGTAAGGAGGGAGTGGCTGCTCTGAAACAACAGGATATAGTGCAGGAGTTGTGTCACTATTTAAATAAAGGCGTGTCTTTATAGGGTTCAGAATAATGTCCTTATATTGTCTTGATGAAATGAGGGCTTCTCTTTATAGGGAAATTATTTTTTATATTTGGACTCTGTCAACATTTAGCATTTAATTGTGCTTTAAAGGTCAAACGAGTGAGATGTGTAGAGAGTGAAATGATAAAGGTACCTTACTATATGATCAGACATTAAGGAAACATGCTATGTTGAAGTGCTGGCTTCTCTGACAACAATGCAGCAGCCAGTATGTCCTCCTTCTAACTTTAGATTCTGATCCTGAATGCTCTGGATTTGTTTGGACCAGAGAAGGTAGGCGGTTTTAAGGCACCCCCCACACGGCTGTTTTGGACGCCCCTCGGTTTGCCAGATATGAGAGCAGTTATCAGGTCAAACCAACAGGTGTTGCAGTGATGGAAGCGGGCAAGAGAAGTGGTTCAGATAGAAGTGATTGTACCCGACCTAAAAAGTCTCTGCATGTTTCTAATAAGTTCCACGAGCAGAAACGTGCTCAAACTAGGATCAATATTGGAGATGCTTTTGAAAAATGGAGAGAGGTTAGAACACAGAAAGGTTTACAGACCGATGCAGAGCTGGATAAACACTGAAGCTTCAGTGTACACCACATGGTGACCTGTGTGAGCATCGACTCTAGAGAGGAGGGGGAGACAGCTCTCTACAATGTTTAGAATTTAGACTGCCGTACCCATTTTAACCACTAGGGGTCAGAGTTACATACTGCTCCTTTAAATTGATGTTGGAGGTTTTAATGAACAAGGAGGCTCAGATCAACACTGATTCAGGTCAACAACAACGTTTATCGCAAATAGAAAGGAAACTTCAGTAACACAGCAATCATTATTTCATATAAATAAAAACCTTCAGTCTCTGTTTAAATCTGACTCAAGGTCTTTGTCGTCCAGTGATGAGCAGCTCTCAGTGACACACCTGCTGGTTTAAAGGTGATATCGTTGGCGTATAAAATTGTCCCTCTGAGGAGTCCGTGTCCAGGTGTCACAGAGGTCACAAACAGGCGGCAGCTCCGGCGTCGATAAAGACGAAAAACGCCAGCGAGTAAGCAGGAAGTTGTAGATGTTCAGACGGCGGGAGACGAGCTCCTTTCAACTCAGGGAGAGTTTTATCGTCCACCATCTTTAAAACGTCTTTATTCAGGGTCACAGACCTGCAAGGAAAACACAAAGATGTCAGCGTGTTCCGCTCTGAGCTGAGCACAGGATGTTAGCTTAGCTTAGCATAAAGACCGAAAGCAGAGGCACACAGGTAGCATGAAGTTCATAACATATCCTGATTGATATAAAGTACACAGGGTCCCAGGATCAGGTGATCCAGCTCACTTTTATACCCCTTAATTTAATAAAAACTGGACTGGGACCCCCTGATCCAGGTCCAGACTTTGAAAGATTACCAAACCCAGACTACCAGATCTTTAAAGTGGACTTCACAATACACACTCTGTCCACAGGGGGCGCCAGTTGCTGCTTCTGTTTGGGGGATTTTATTTACTTTTTACAGAGCGAGGATTTGGTTTTGCAGAGGAGCTCCTCGGTCTTCAACGTGAGGAAACTAGAGATTTATTCTAACATTGTATTCTGACATCTTTCTGCACTTTATTAGTTTGCACATTCCTCATTTCATTTCATGTGCATACTTTGTTGTGGACAAATCCTCTCAAACTCGATGCCCTCCGGTCTTTTCTTTTGACGGGATGAACATTTTATCGTTTCATTTCCTCCTTTTACATTCCTTTGTTTATCACTTTGAGCAGCGTCACACTGTTATGACGACAAACACAAAGAAGACAACTAAACGAAGCTGTTATCTGAGGTAAGACATCAAACCTTCATCCCTTTTCTGTGTGTAGTGTTGAAGAATAGAATAGATTTTCTTCTGGCAGTGACTTAAATCAACATATTTACATTTATAAATCTATTGTTTTTGGTGTAGTCAACACAGTTATTATTCAAATTTAGATCAGAAAAGATGCTTCCCTTCCGTCTGTAGCTTTCTTCACACATGCACTCCTGAAAATATCTAGATCATTTTAGGAGGACTGCTCCGGATATTCTCCTGATTTTGTCGTTCACATATTAACCTCACAGCGGGAGACTAACCCTGTCAGACAGGGGGGGTCTCCTGAGGTAAGACGAGATGTAAAAAGAACGATGTGGAAGTAGCAGTTGAAGCTACAGAGTCCTCTATACGACGCTATAATGTGAATATTTGTCTTTCTATCAATGCCACATGTAGTGGAACAGAATCTCAATGTGAACTAAAGAGTGGAGAAGAACATACTGGAGAACAGGAAACATAATGCAGCAGGTTCATTAGAGCACGGAGATGGTAGAGGTGGTGTGCAGACAGTCTATGGTCGTGCAGCGATCACAGAGAATAATCGTCACCACTCGCTCCAGGTGAATTCTCCTGATTATATCCTGCTGCGTTCTCACATCAGCTCACTCTGACTTTCTGCAGAATTAATACGAGGAGACTGGAGGAGAAACTCCGGGTGAGAAAGAGAGAAACATTCAGCTGTTTGTGTTCACACATGACGCTCAGCCTGAGTTTTCTGCGGATGTGAAAGCAGCTGTATGAGATTTAAAGTGCTGCTGCTGTTGGATAAAACATGTTTGTGTGAGTGGATCAGAGATGCTGCTCAGATTGTTAAAAAGGGAAATGAGCAGCCCCCTGTAAATCTTATGGAAACTCAACTTTCTGTAAAAGGTGGACAACTTAACACTTCCAACCAGCCTAATCTGATATAATCATGTTGTGGTTGTGGAATTTTGTTATTTTAATTTTTTTAATTTTTATTTCTTTACATATATTTTAACCGTCTTGCTTAATTCCTGTATTTAATTTACCTTAATTATCATTTTTGTTTGTCAGGTCTGGTTTTTTTTCTTTTCTTTTCTGTTTGTCTTTTTTTTTGTCCTGCATTGATAGTGTTACCCTTGTTGGGTATTGTTCTAGATCATTCATTGTCTGGTATTGTACTGTTGTAAAACATTTGAAAACAATAAAAATGTTAATCATAACAAAAAAAAAAAAAAAAAAAAAAGGGAAATGAGGACAGAAAAAAGAAACGTGACTCTTCCCGTGACTCCAGAGGAGAATAAACCAGGCGTCACGCGGTGATGAATGAGTGTATTGACGAGCACCTGGAGTACAGCCCCTCCTCCCCCGGACGCTCCGACTGGAGAACAAACGCCTCCACTGTGCTGGACGAGAGACGAGCAGGAACGGAGATCCTGACCGCTTTATTCCTCAGGTTCATGGAGATGAGCGTGACGGCTCCTCGTCTGTATCTGCGCAGTAAACACAGAGATCAGAGGCGGAGCGGACACACTGAGGAGGGGATTCATGGAGGAGGAATAGAGCGCCACAGGAATGAGTCCTAAAACCCGAAGTAAGTTAGCATTTGAGCGCCATGGGGTCTATGGTCTAAAAGTCAACGGGGATTTTGAATGGGTTTGTGGTAAGACACCTGGAATAAGGTCTGTGGTTAACACAAGCTTAAGAGATGTTGGCGTTTTGTTAGACCACATAAACTACTTTAGGTAATACCCCCACTTGTGAATTTTGAAGTTTTTACACGTCTTTAAAAGGGCGGTTGCTAACAAGTGGCTAAATGTGACTACAGTGGTTGACGTCACAATCATTCAACCGTGGTGTAGTTAGCGTGTAGCATAACGTTAGCTTTTTACTTCTGTCGGCCGCATTAACGCTTCAAACATCATAAACATGGCGTTCATCTGTGAAGATTATCCTGCTGAACAAAACGCATACGCTTCAGAAACGTGCGTTTGCCACAGAGCTTATTTTCTGCAAGGATCGAAAATCCAATTCAAAAATCCCATAGGGCGAATTCTCGTTAGACCCCATGGCGATGCTACTTCCGGGTTGGCCTCCAAAAATACGTCATATGGTTTGTTCTCTATACCTCTGCTGGTGCGCGCAGTGCAGGTACAGCCTCACTCGTTTGTGGCGGGAAAAGTCAGAAAAGGCTTCAACTTTTAAAACCTCCGGTCCAACGAGTCTCTTGTAGAGAACAGACAGCCAGTAATCCTGAGAGAAGAAGAAGAAGGAGGAGACGTTACAGAGCGTCCTGTCAGAACGAGCAGCAGTGGAACATTTTTAACCGCCTTAGCGTGCGAGACCGCTCACAGGAAGTGGGTCCAGGTTTTCGTCCACCAGGTGATAACTCCCAGAGCCGACAAACACCTGTCTCATCACCACGTCAAGACCCAGCGTGGCGGCCAGGCCCAGTTTATCCAGCCACCTGCAGAGGACACACAGAGGTCACAGCGATGAGACGCGGCGTGGAACAACCCTGAAGCGTGTGAATGATGCAGGAACGACGAGGCAGCAACGCCAACATGTGCGTTAATAAAAATATAAACACAGAAAATCACATTCATTACTGTTACAATATTAGAACAGGCGCCCTGGTTGGCCGAGGGGTTACTGTGGCACGGTGTAGTTTGTTCACGTGACCACGTCTCCACACCACCGCCGCCACGTGACCATGCCTCCAGTCTCCATACCACCGCCACCGTCACGTGACCACGTCTCTACACCACCGTCACGTGACCACGTCTCCAGTCTCCATACCGCCGTCACATGACCACATCTCTACACCACCATCACGTGACCACGTCTCCAGTCTCCATACCGCCGTCACATGACCACGTCTCTACACCACCATCACGTGACCACGTCTCCATACCGTGGTACACTTGGTTCTTGTGGTAATGACAGGACGGTTTCAGAGCCGCTGTGTAGCGTGTCCATGTGATCGTGGTTTAAACTGAGCAGCAGCTGTGTGTAGGTTTGTCACGAGACCGGGGCTGATGGGTAATCACTAAACTCAATCAGCTGCGAGCCCCCCCCCCCCCCCCCCTGTTAAACACAATTAGAGATCTGTGTGCCCTCCACCTCCCTGTGTTCAGTTCAACTCTTTAAAATCTGAATCCAAAAGTTTATCTTTATGATCCTCGAGTAACACGGTGAGTCTGAGTCTCCTCGTGTCCACCTCTCATGTGGTCAGTGTGTGAAACCTTCAGAGCAGCTTTACACAATTTCATTGATCTGATACTGGTGTCTGTAAAAAATCTTGTTTCAGTTACTGTCTCTTTAAGACCCCCCCTCCCTACAAGCTCACTTTCTTCTGATTGGCCAGCAGCAGAATGCTGCAGGGCTGCCAGAGGAGTGCTGCTCTCCAGTGGTGGGAGAAGAGCGTCTATGTAAGGGTGGTTTCATACTAGGGACCTGGACCCTGATCTGAACACACTTGACCCCAAAGTCCGTTTCCTGTGATCAGTGTGAACACTAACGTACTGACTTGGGAAGAAATCATGCATCACACACACACACACACACACACACACACACACACACACACACACACACACACAGCGAAAAAATCATGCATGATGGGAAAACACCCTAAGAGGTTTCACCGGCTTACGTAGAGGCTTGAAGTCGTCTGGTGAAGTTCTTGGTTTTATATCGGGGGACTATGGCGTGATTAACAGAACAAAACGCTTAGCGCCCTCTGCAGACTCATCCTGGGATTACTCCACCACCACCAAGACGTTTACCACAGGATCTGAAACGGTCTTTTATTAGAGCTGGACTTGACTCGATCTCAGTGCCCCTCAGCCTCGTAGAGACTCACATGAATCCTGCGACGAACGTGTCCGACAGACCGGCGGCTCCTCCCCCGAAGGCCGAACTGGTCTCCCCGAGCCACACCTTCTTCCCCGGAGAAACCAGCTTCACCGTCTGAACCAGGAGAGGAGACACAGATTATAACATGTTGTTTCACCTGCCCACGTCTCAAACATCTGCTTACCTGTAGGACTTCATTGGTCTTTAGGGTCAGAGTGTCCAGAACTTCAGGATCCAGGAAGTCCTCCAGGGACGTGTCCCTGCCGTTCACGTAATAACTGAAGAACAGGAGACAGAACGAATGTTCAGCGCCAACAAACCTGTCGTTTATTTCCATCACTCAGCAGGAAGACGCTACAGTGGATTAACTTCAACATGCTGTAAAATCAGACTAAAAAATGAATATCCAGACTTATGGTGACAAAAGTTCTCTTCTCAAACGGTTTGGACTACGAGCACCAATAAGGTCTCCTTTAAAGCTCAGAGTCTGGAGTTTCAGAATGTGATGAAATGACTGCATAACTCAATAAAAGGTGTGAACTGAAGCTGATATAACGTGGGGCTTTGAGCTATTCTGTGTAGAGAGGTCAACTCAGGCTCTCATTGGTTGTTACAGGCTGGGAGCAGTGAATGGTGGCGTGTGATTGGCGAAATGTGCCGCCATTCGAGAGCTCTGAGTGCAGGCGCCATGTTAATGTCCTGAGAAAAGTGAAATATCAGGATAGCAGCGTCTGATTTGAATCAGTCTGAGGATGGAATGTGTTCTGGGTTTGGATCTCGGGGACTCTTGGAGATGCAGCAGGCGGTTTTTGTGTTACGCCCAGAAAAGTCAAACTTTAAACGGTGAGTCAGTACACAGTCGTTTATGGTAATGTGTTTGTCGTTGGTCTGACGGATGTGTAGATCGTGGCTGTTGATCTCAACGCGCAAAGCTTTCAAACGATGCACGCCACGAGTCACACACACACACACAGCTGCTGTGTATACAAAGTGTATGTTAAGAAAGTAGTTTTCTACATGAAACCATCCAAACGTTAAAATAAAAGGTGAAGCAACAAACAGCTGTGATCTCAAATCACTTCAGATTTATACAAATAAACGATGTGAGGTTTGATGAACTTACTGATGCCAGGTCACAGCATCTACAGCGTCTGCTCCACTCTGCAGAAACCTGCAACACACACATACAAGGACACACACACACACGGACACACACACACACACACACGTGAGATGTCTCCGATGACTTTCTGCGTGACAAACTTAGAAACAGACATTCCTAATTGAAACACTTCTGCAAATAATTAACGCTCACGAGAATCTGTAACTCAGTTAGAGAGTCACAATCTGAACCCAATGTCCAAGGTTTTTAAAAGTTTTTCTCTTTGATGTTAGTGGATTTTAATGTCATGCAGAACCGTGTTAAGGTCATCCATGCTTTTAGATCGTCTCCTTTTACACTAACGCATCTCTCTCTATTCGCCATCAAACGGCTCCAGCTCGTCCAAAACGCTGCGGCGAGAATTTGAACTGGTGCTTAAGGTAAAGATCACAACACTCCCGTTTAGCACACCTGCCCTGGCTACCTGGACGGTTTAGAATCGATTTGAAGATTTGACTGATGGCTTTAAGGCACAGAAAGGTGTGGACCCCGGCTGTATCTCTGACCTGGCAGCCTGACGTCCTCTGACGGGACGCTGCTAGTTTTCCACAGTCCAGGTGTTCTGTTCTGGATCACCTGGACTGGGGAACAGTCCGTGGGAGGTCAGACAGGCGTGAAAAAGATCATCTCTCAGTATTTTATTCATCCTGAGTGGTATTTTAGCCTCTGACAGTAAGGACGCCGTGTGACGTCTCACCCCTGCATGATGTCCGTCCTGTGGTCTCTGGGCTGACCGACGTCCGGCCCGAACAGTCCAGCGTGGCGGTAAAGTTCAGACTGTGACATCATCTCCCTGAGATGGGTGAAATCCTGACCCAGCTGGAACCCGTCCACTCGAATCCCCGCCTTCTTCTCGTAGCTGTTTGGCTCTGAGGACAGACGAAACATCATCAGACAGCTCACACTCAATAAAACGGCTTAACTTCCTGTTCGTCTGTCTGTCACGACTTTGCTGAGGGAAAGCGAACGAGACAAAATAACTTCCTGTGTGTGCAGTGAGGTGATAAACAGCCTTAGAACCCAGAAGTGAAACTCAAACCTCAGATACCTCAGCGTGTAAATATGATTGTCAAAGAAGGAACATAAAGAACAGGTCAAAGAAACACAAATCTGTAGTGACATTGGGTCATATATGTAGTAGAAATGTGAAATAACTTTTGAAGTTGGTGCCTTCTTGGCCGAGAAAAGGCAGAAAGTGTCTTTTTGGCTCAAGTGGATGAAAGACACCAAATCCCAGAATGCACAGCACCGCAGGCCACTCCCACTAAGGTCCTCTATTTCAGAATCAGAAATACTTTATTAATCCCAGAGGGAAATTCGATCGATACAGTTTCTCCAAAATATACAGTATAGCAGTAGAAATATAGTAATAAAAACATTTACAGACATATTTTCTTCAACACATAAGACCATTTCCTCAACAGATTCAGAGATTTCTTCCAGAATTGATCTTGGAAATTCCTGGCAGAAAACAGACTCTATGTCTGTGTCCATAGGCAAACAGTGAGAGCATCGACACTACCAGTCCGCCCGAGCTCGAGCCGGCCCGTCTCCTCGTCCACAGCACCGCCGACAGGCAGGCCTTATGTCTCGGCTGCTGAGCTGGCAGTGGCCGGCGGCCAGCAATACAGCCGCGAGACTCCTTTTCAGACTTAGAAACGCAAAGATTTCCCATCTCAGGGGAAAATGAGGGCGGGATGCACGACCATTCAAAAATACTACCAGGTTTCTAATGATACAAAGCTTAATGCAAATGGGTGAAGTATCCCTTTAACTGAACTGATCTTCGATGAACCCATTAAATTTTGCACCAACAAAACCACAACACATTGTTGACATAGCACAGTTAGCGTACCGTTGCCGAGCTCCCAGCACATGGTGTACCGTCTGGACTCACAGTACTGCAGCAGCTGGCGGGCGTTGCTGCTGTTCCAGGCGTTGTCGGCTGTTCTGAGCAGCGCGTTCAGCCCGAAGATCAGATCCATCCCCGAGCAGTTTGTGAAGGAGTGCAGCATATCGATGGTGTTTTCTATAACAGGACAGAATTATAATAAATACACATCAACATTTAGGACTCAGGCTTTTTTATAACACTGAGATGAAGACAGTTAAATCAGCTGTGCATCAACTTTACTTTATTGATCCTCGCAAGGGGAAATTTCTGTTTTTACACCCTGTAAGTCATGCAACTCACATAGGCTGAAATATACACATGCACAAACAGGATCCTATGGACATGCACTAATGGAGAGATGTCAGAGTGAGCTGCATCTGGGGCAGCTGGAAGCTACTGTGGGGTGGGGCTTCGTGCGCATACAAACAAAATAAGTGAGAATGAATTAAATCGAGCAAACGTAGAGCTCTCTCAGTTTCTTTGCTCTGAGACGAGGAGGGAACATGTCATAAAAAGCGGAGGGTTAATCCTCCTACTTGATTTGATTGGCTGCTTTGACCAAAAGTGACATTGACGAGTGCTGTGACTCGGTGGCTTGAGCTGAAAAGTTGAATAATTATAAACTTTTATTCATGCTCAAAAACTGCGAGAAAAATGCGTCACAAAGCATCAGAAGAGAGCGCCCGGTGAGCAAGCCAAAACAGAGGAAAACAACGGTTTAGCTGGGGATGAGTCTCTTTATAATGTGGCAAAACAGAAGTGATTAAATTCAGAATGTAATCAACTGAGGAGATAGAAATGAAAAACAGTGTATCATCTGCGTAGAAGGATAACTCATTTATTTTCTTCATGCAGCAAACAGGAGCATTTCAATTAAATAGCAGTGGTCCATGCATGGAGCCATGTGGAACCCCTTATAATAATACATTTCTCAGGGATACACAGAGGCTCCTGTGCCTTTAAAATAAGGAAAAAACAACTCTCTGCAGAGCTCATGAACTGAGTCAGGAGATCACGCAAAGGTCAGATACAACACTTTTTACATTGACTGTTCCTTTCATTAAGATCTTAAGGGCTTTTTAAGTGCAAAAACCAGACGTCACATCCCGCAGTAACACATCTTGTTAGCTACGAGAGCAAAAGACGTACCTGTGAATTTAACTCTTCTGTATTTCCTCCTCAGGTCTTCCTTCATGAGGATAACTTGTTGTTGAGTCCACTCGTTCTTCAGACGCTCCTCCAGCCACGGGGGCAGCTCCAGTTTATCACATGATAGCGCTAAAAACGACAACAGGCAACAACAGGAATTCATCAAAGTGTAGATTTTTTTAGGACACGTACAGGGAGCTCAGAGAGTTTCCAAATTAAAGGTTTCAGTAGACTGAACCCTCGTGGTCATGTTTTGGGTCGACCTCAGTTGACTGAACATTTCAGCATGGATACTAACTTCCTGATTTTGTGCAGTATGGTTTTTAATGCATCCTTTCAGGAAATGAGTTGCATTTTAACTCCCACAATGCAGTGTGAAATTAAATGTAAAACATCACTTCATGTGCGCCTCCAAATCAAAACAAAGGAGGATGGATTCGGCCGGTTCGGGTAACGCGCCTTTCAAATGTTCAGTTATTAAATTGTTTACATGCAATGTGAAGTTTTGTATTATTCACTGAGCCATCGTGCAGATCACATCTGAGCTGGAGGGTCGATAACATGAGGCGGGCTAATGGCGCCACTTCCACACTGAATGAATCAGACAAAGGAGGAACAGATATCTGCCTACTGAGAAGGGACCGGCTACTGTCAGAGCTGGAGAGGTGCCAGGTCACTTCCTGAGCACTGCTGAAGAGGAACCCTTGAGAATCTGGTCACTACCTCGTTCCCTGTTGCTTTGTGGCTCCTGTAAGAACTATCAATAACTTTTTACAGTCTTATATACGTTTCGCATGTATCAAATGAAGACCTGGCCGTGTTTCAGTGCTGCGGGTAAATCTGAACCCAGACTAAAGCAGGACATGTGAGCTACGCTGGAACAATCCTAAAACTAAAGACAGAGAGTCTACATTTGACTTTCTGCATAATAAAACATTAATTAAACCCCCCCCACCGCGCTGCTGTGAGGTTTCTCCTCTGTGTTTTCAGGGGCTGGGCGTGGCTTCCTGGCACACACACACACACACACACACACACACACACACACACACACACACACACACACACACACACTCACTCACTCACTCACTCACTCACTCACTCACACTCACTCCGCTCTCCATGCGGTATTGTTGGCTAAACGCAATTGTGTGTTTTTTTTCATTGCATGATCTTTTTGTGCAAGTCTTTTGTGATTTTTCCTTTTGACTAATTCTCTTTGTGTGTTTTTGTTCCAGTTCCTTCCACCTCCAAGCTCCAGCCTCACACTGCTCAGCCGTTCCCTCCAACGCCCACGCCACAGCCACACGACTTCCCCCCTCTCCCTCCTCAGCGCCGTTCTCCCCCTGCCTCTAACTACCTGCCTGTCCAGCCCACCGTATTTTTGTAATAAATCTGTTTATAAGTCTGATGGTCTTGCTATTGGGTCAACTGGACATAAGCTCCCAGAATGCACTCTGGTTTTGTTTCACAGTGTTCTGCTGAGTCAGGAAGGTTCGTCTGTGGTCTCTGCAAAAAAACAAAACAAGTCTGAACAAGCTTCACGTGACGGCCTGACAAACTGGTGTGGGAGGAAAAGAAGGATCACAAAAGAAGAAGAAGAAGTGGTATGTCAGCTCAGAGACACGAGATTCAGGATGAGGAAACATGTGACTTTACCTGCGGCGTCACCTGAACCCTGCTCATGACTCCTCTGAGGAGTGAACACCATGAAGTCCTGTCGGGTTCCTCCAAACCTCAGGAAGGACGGAGTCAACGCCCGGGCTAGCGTTCTTATCTTTGGAGAGCTGAAACCCAAACAGACACTTCAGATGATTCAGCACTCAGAGGTTTAAAGAACAAACTGTAAATGTTGTAAAAGAGACAGAGGAGAGACAGAGAGAGAGAGGAAAGGAGAGAAGGGAGAGAGAGAGAGGAGAGGAGAGGAGAGAGGGGAGAGAGAGAGAGAGGAGAGGAGAGAGGGGAGAGAGAGAGAGAGCAGGAGAGAGAGAGGAGAGAGAGAGGGGAAGGGAGAGAGAGGGAGGGGAGAGACAGAGGAAAGGAGAGAGGGGAGAGGAGAGAGAGATTGGAGAGGAGAGAGAGAGGAGAGAGGGGAGAGAGGAGAGAGGAGAGAGAGAGGAGAGGAGAGAGGGGAGAGGAGAGAGACAGAGGAGAGGAGAGAGACAGAGGAGAGGAGAGGGAGAGAGAGGAGAGGAGAGGGAGAGAGACAGAGACAGAGGAGAGGAGATAGGGGAGAGGAGAGAGAGAGAGGAGGGGAGAGAGAGAGACAGAGACAGAGGAGAGGAGATAGGGGAGAGGAGAGAGACAGAGGAGAGGAGAGGGAGAGAGAGAGAGCAGAGAGAGAGGAGAGGAGAGGGAGCGAGAGAGAGGTAGGAGAGAAAGGGTCTGAAATGGTTTTCTTTTACTTCTACATTATTTAGAAGTGTATGAACCCATGACACACACAGTCATAAACTCTGTAAACGGCTGGGGGAGAGAAAATAAACTGCTGGAATCCAATCAAGGATCCCTGAGGATCTCCAAATCCCACTCTGAGAAAACCTTGTTAGCAACAGGTCAGGATAAGAAAAACTCTAAAACACATGAAGCTTCAGTTCTACAGCACAGAATATGACTTTTTAAGAGCAAAATGAAGAAAACGCAGTCACCATATCTGCAGAGTAGCGTCTCAACAACTAACACCTGTGATTCTCATTGTCCCAGTTTGGGTGTGAAGGCCCTTTAAGGGTATAGGGTAAGGAGTAACAGACCGCTCACTCAGACACGTCGGGGTCACCTCCAGCATTTGGTAGATCCCGTTTCAGGAGAGATTCAGTCGTTTGTAAAAGTGTTTCACGCTTAGTAATTTTGTTTTGCACTTCCCAGCTCACCAAACGAATGATCATAAATCTGTTCTTAAGAAAGAAAACGCTTTAAAATATCTTAATAAACTTAACATGAATAAACTAAATATCAAACTAAAGTCGAACAACAAGATCTTTCAAACTCCTTGAAGACTCATGAAGGACACAGGTCAATAACATGGTGTTCTTTCAACTTTATATTTTAAATATTAATCTGCAGTTTAACTGAAACCCTCGCACAGAGCAGAAAACAGAGAGATGGATCCTCTCTTATTAATGTGAGAGGAGAAGACCCCGCAGAATCAGAACCTGCTCTTTAAGGGTCATCTCTTCGGACTAAGTGAAACGATAAGAGGATCAATCCTCTCAGCTCAGTCCGGACTATGATCAGACTCGGATCCTCTGTGAGGACTTTACAGGATTTAAAGCGGATCAGAGGTGCTGTGAATATAAAAACGATGTTTTTCTCACTCCAACAGGTACATGAACTTCTCCTCTGAAGCCAGGCTCGCATCGATTGTGACGGACAGAAAGCGCAGGTCCACCCGGCGGACCGCAGAGGACACGTCCACAACCAGGTCCACGTCCGGGACATGTGAAGAGTTCTGGTCCCGGGTTTTGAGTCCTTCAGTCCGGGGAGAGAGGAGAAGGAGGAGCAGGAAGACCGGGAACGACTTCATGACTGAAGCGCTACATGAGAGAAGACAGAGCTGCTCGCTTCACTTCCTGCTGTTGAGCAAACCTTCAGGGACGTCAGGGGGGGAGGGGGGGCTGAGGACCCAAGCCCCCATACATATGAATCTTTACTCTTTGTGTGGATTTGTCTCTCTCTGTCTTAAGTTCAAATAAAAGAACATGTACTCAGTCTTAAATCTCGAAATAAAGACAAACAAATAAAAATAAAAACTTTTAGATGTTTTGAAATGATTTGAATGAATGAAAAAGTTAAAAAGTTCAGGGTGCTGGTGGCGCAGTGGTTAGTGCGCACACCCCACATGTGGAGGCTGTAGTCCTTCAAGCAGGCAGCCCAGGTTCAAATCTGGCCTGTGGCTCCTTTCCCACATGTCATTCACTACTATCTCTTTCTCTGATTTCTGACTCTATCCACCATCTTATCTCTACAAAAATAAATAATTTAAGTTCAATTCTTTAATTCAAACTGCAAAAGAGTCTTTAAGTGTGTAAAACAAGTTATGGTTATTTAAAGGAGCATTATGTAACCCTGACATCTAGTGGTTAAAATGGGTACTGCAGTCTAAATTCTAAACATTTTAGAGAGCTGTCTCCCCCTCCCCCCTCCTCTCTAGAGTCGATGCTCACACAGGTCACCATGTGGTGGACACTGAAGCTTCAGTGTTTATCCAGCCCTGCATCGGTCTGTAAACCTTTCTGTGTTCTAACCTCTCTCCATTTTTCAAAATCATCTCCAATATTGATCCTAGTTTGAGCACGTTTCTACTCGTGGAGCTTATTAGAAACATGCAGAGACTTTTTAGGTCGGGTACAATCACTTCTATCTGAACCACTTCTCTTGCCCGCTTCCATCGCTGCAACACCTGTTGGTTTGACCTGATAACTGCTCTCATATCTGACAAACCAAGGGGCGTCCAAAACGGCTGTGTGGCGGTGCCTTAAAACAGCTTACCTTCTCTGGTCAAACAAATCCAGATCATTCAGGACCAGAATCTAAAGTTAGAAGGAGGACATACTGGCTGCTGCATTGTTGTCAGAGAAGCCAGCACTTCAACATGTTTCCTTAATGTCTGATCAGATAGTAAGCTCACTTTATAATTTCACTCACTACACATCTCACTGATCACATCAGGTCTTTACCGTCTTCATAAATCAGCGGTCATTACAAAGCAGTCAGACACGATCCGTCCTTCTTGCACATTATTTTAATCGAATCAAACAAAAGACAGAATAAAACTCAGAGTGTACAAAGAGAATAAAACTCCTCTGTGATGAATTAACTTAAATGTTCAGAGTTTGGCGCTTGGGGCAAGTCAGCGGGCAGCATCAGCAGGTCGTCGACCTCCTCCTGCAGCGCTGCAGCTTTCTCATTCAGCAGCATCTGGAACACAGAGAGACGTCATCTGATACACACAGGACATAACAGACCAGAGGTTAATCACCACGTCTTCGCACCGTATGACACAGGACAAACTGTCTGACGCTCACCTTGGCAGACGCTACGATCTGATTGGCTTGTTTCTTGGACAGGTTTTCTATCGACCTGCAGAGAACTGCTGGGTCGGCGTTCGCCAGGTGGGTCAGCGTTTTATAACCGGCGTTGTAAAGCTGCTTCGCTCGAGACTGCAGGGACAAAAACAAGATTCATATTTGTATTGACGTCTCTGAAGTTGATGCATGCTGTTTGACTTGGTCAAAACAGGAGATTTAAAACCAATCAAAACGGTTGTTCTCTCCTGAAGCCCCTCCCCTCCCGTCTGACCTCCATGACTCCGACCACCTCCATCAGAGGGATGAGTTCAGCCCGCACGCAGTAACTCAGCCTCCTCGTCAACTCCATGAGCAGAGCTCTGAACGGCCAGAGCTCCTCCAGCTCCTGAAAACACACACGCACGCACACACACGCGCGCACACACACACACACACACACACACACACACACACACACACACACACACACACACGCACACGCACACGCACACACACGCACGCGCACGCACACACACACACACACACACACACACGCACACACACACACACACGCACGCACACACATCAGTACCACAGGTATAATACATACAGCAGGGAGGAGGAGCAAGAGGACGAGGAGGAGGAGAAGAGGAGGAGGACGAGGAGGAGGAGGAAGAGGAAGAGGAGGACGAGGAGGAGGATCTCAGGTGTGTCACCTCGGTGAAGTGCAGCACGCAGGAGCAGAAGGCTGACGAGGAGCTGAGCAGTGTCTGGATGAATCCTCGGCTCAGCTGGAAGCGCTCAGAGACGCTCCAGAGATTCGTCTCCTTCAGGAGAGAGAGGAGGACGAGAGCGAGGTACATCCTGCTCACCACCTCCATGTTCACAGTCTGAGAGGACCAGACGATGACATCATCAACATCAACAACAAACACACAACGGCAACAACAACATGGGACAGTGGGTTACTTAAATACTCGACAGTTTAAAGAGGAATTCTTTTTGCTTTTAATGCTGCACTCTCTCTAATGACGCCGCGTTTGTGAGAATATTTAACAGAGAGTTTTAATGATGTTTAAGATATTTTCTGACCTTCTTCACCGTCTGTCCTGCAGCTTTTCTGGCCACAAAACTCTCGGGCACTCCGACGGCTGCAGACATTTTCTGCTCTGAAGCCGACAGCCGAGTGAACTGCAGCACAAAACAACACGGACACGTTAACATCCCCGCTGTGAGCGTTTTATTTTACAACATCGAACAGAGTCTGTACCTGTCGGAAGTAGGTCATCCAGTCGGGTTTGCACTGAGAGATCAGGTCGTACGGAGTCACCAGGTAGACCAGGTGCAGGTAACTGTTGAGCAGCAGACCCTCCAGACCTTTAGAGAGGTCTTTGTAGAGGACGTCACTGTAGGTCAGATCTACAGAGCCTGAACACACACACACACACACACACACCACAATGTGAGCACGCACAGAGCAATCTAAAACTCTTTGGCTTTAATGCTCCTGAGAGGAACTCTGTTTCTGTCCTCTTTGGCGCCCCCCTGTGGACAAAGTGAGACCTATAATCTCTCTGTTGATTTTTGTTCTGCACATGTTCAGTGTTTGATGATTAACAAATCCCACTCTGCCTTCTTTAAATAGTCAAATGTCTCACTTATGAACAATCCAATATTAGATGCCCAGAGCTTCTTTTACTGTTGCCATGGTTTCGGAGTGGTGTGATGTTTTACTAGAATCTTATCAAAGTTTCGTTTTACCTTTATACGTAGCCTTTCCCAGCCTGGTGACCTGCAGAGTCTGAGCGTCTGCAGACACACTGATGAGATTTTTCTCCTTCAGGAGGTCCACACACGTCTGCACCTCCTCCCACAGACTCCTCCTCACACACAGCTGCTCCTGCTGCACGAACAGCAGCGTGCCACACAGGAACTCCCTCACCTGCTCACACGACGACGTGATCTGCAACACACACACACACACGGCACTTATTAATCCCCGGTCTTAAACACAGCTTGATGTGATGTGCTCAGGTTCAAGGTTTACATTTAATCCAATCAGAGACAGGATGAGGCTGAGGAGGCCTTTCCCATCGTCCAGCATCAGTTTACTGAAACAGTTCTCCATCGGAGCGCACACCAGAGTTTGAGCCTGGAGAGAAAAAACACAAAAACACGGCTCAAAACAGAAAGATTTATAAACACAAAGAGACAAATGCCCACAGATCAAATATTCTATTTCTAAATCATCTCCTCTAAAGCTGAAAAACATTCATTTATTAGTCAATTGACACTCTGTCAAGCCCCGCCCCCACCAGGAAGTGATCCTTTGTTTAGCCCCACCCTCACCACAAAGTAATCAGTAGTGTATGTGTGTCTCTGTCTGTGTGTGTGTGTGTGTGTGTGTGTGTGTGTCTCTGTCTGTGTGTGTGTGTGTGTGTGTCTGTGTGTATGTGTGTGTGTGTGTGTGTCTGTGTGTATGTGTGTGTGCATGTGTGTGTGTGTATGTGCATGTGTGTGTGTGTGTGTGTGTGTGTGTGTGTGTGTCTGTGTGTATGTGTGTGTGTGTGTGTGTGTGTGTGCAGTCACCATGTTTCTGTCTTTCTCCTGCAGGATGAGGATGCTCTCTCCCACTGTGTCGATCCCCGCTCGACCCGCCCGGCCCACCATCTGTTTGTACTGACTCCTCTTCAGGAAGTCTGCGGCCACGTACGGAGAGCGCAGGATCACCCTGATCAGAGGACAGCAGGGTCACACAGTCTGCACACTTCATGTGTTCAAATGAATCTCAAATTACAGCAAGTATGTGTGCGTTACCTGCGTGCAGGTAGGTTGATCCCTGCAGCCAGGGTGGAGGTGCAGGTGAGCAGACAGAGCACCCCGTTGGAGTACGCCTCCTCCACCAGCTTCCTCTCCTCCGAGGTCAGCCCGCTGTGGTGATACGCCAAACCGTACGGCACCGTCCTCCTGAGCACCGGACACAGGGAGCCATTCCCGCTGTCCCTCAGCTCCCGGAGGAGGAGCGACTTCTCCTCCTGACGCCGCTGCAGGAACTCCCTGTGGAGAGTCAAAGACACTGAGGCGTCACACAGAGAGCTGCAGACGGCAGAGCGGAGACGAACGCCGCAGGAGGAACTCACTCTCTGAGGTACGTGCAGATCATCCCCGCCACGTTCTCACAGTTCTTCTTGGTGGGACAGAAAACCAGACAGGAATGAGCCGGAATGACTTCAGTCACCAGAGCGATGATGTGATCCGGGTCCATTTTCTGCATCGCACTCGAGTACTGAGGGAGGTCAGAGGTCAGACATCAGGCCATGTTTAAAATCTGCAGCACACACTTGTATTATTTTTTACAATAATTTAAACTAAACTCCAATCATCATGTTGTGAAAGAAACCTTCACTCAAACCTCTCCTGATCTAAATTGATCTAATTACCTAACCGCTACTAACTGTTCAATATTACTTGTGCAATAACTTTGTAATTCACTGCTTTATAATTGTTTATTTATTTACTCAGTCACTGCACTTTAACTTTCACTGTCTATATATTTATTTATTCATTCATTGCACTAAAACTGTTTATTTACTCATCCAGTCACTGCACAATAACAACTGTATATACTCTTTCACTGCACTATAACTTCACTTATTTGCACTATATCTCTCTATATATATTTGTTAACCTAATCAGTCACTGCACAATAACAACTGTATATATTCTTTCAGTCACCACAACTTTCTATTTATTTATTATTATTCATTCACTGAACAGCAATTTCTCTGGCCACTTTTCACAAACATGTCTTTCATATAACCACAAACATATTTTTATTTTTATATAGGTGAACTGTTTTTGTAAATGCTGCTTTATAGGATTGCTGCTCACAGAGTTTCGTTGTGTCCTTGTATACAATGATAATAAAGATTCTATCTATCTATCTAAATTAGAGGACTGATGTCCCAGCAGGACCTGGAAAACGTGTCCATGCTTTAATCTCTAGTCGACTTGATGACTGTGACAAGAGTCTCTACAGGTCTGCCTCAAACATCAGTCAGACACCTGCAGCTGATCAGGATCAACGTTTCACTCCCTCTGAACCTGCCGAGCAAGAGCAGTGTGCAGGAGGACTTACTTTAAAGTTTAGAGGACGTGAGAATCTGAAACAGTTCTCCTCCTTTGGGTCCACCTCATAGATGGTATCATTCAGTTTGACGTACTCCTTCAGCTGCACCTGAACAGACAGCAGACATGGCGCTGCTCAGTCACAATGGTTTAAGGGTATGGTAGGTATACAGTGTGGATGATGGATGGATTACTAACAGAGGATTAAACAGTTTGAAATCACTTACAGGCCTGAAGTCGTTGGTGTAGTTTTCAGCCCTCAGAAACGTCTGCAGGTCGTTGATGTTTCCCAGAGTGGCGCTCATTCCAATGATCTGAGTCGATTCTGGAAAACAACAGAGGAGCAGTTAAAATGTTTTACAAGTCAACTCAGTTTGATTTTAAAGGTCACATATTCTGTAAGATCCTCTTCTCCATGTTCCTCTAACTCTAATATGTGTCTCTAGTTTGTCTACAAACCCCCCAATGATGAGAAAACTCCATCTTCTCCGTCTTTTGCCTGCTCCACTTTTCAGAAAATGTGTGCTCAAACAGGCCGTTTGGAGATTTTCCCTTCATGACATCACAAAGGGCAGTAACCCCTCCCCCAGGTGGGTGACACTCCCACAGCTAGGTGTTTGTTCTGCCCTCTGAGTCTGCCTTCTCACCGTAAACAATAGGACATGAGAAAGCCTGAGTACACCCAAGCCCTTCCAGAGAGGGGGCGTGGTCAGACACAGCTCATTTACATATTTAAAGGTACAGACACAGAAACAGCCTGTTTACCTGCTGCAGACATTTCTTCCTGTTTACCTGCTGCAGACATTACTTCCTGTTTACCTGTTGCAGACATTACTTCCTGTTTACCTGTTGCAGATTGAGTAACAGAATGACGACACTTACTGCTCATGTAGAGAACTTTGGCGAGCGTCATTTCGATGATAGCTCCTCGGCTGCCATCACCCAACATGTGAAGCTGCGTGTGAGAGACACGTGTTAACATGAAGTCTCCGACTAGCTTTACTGTCTCAGCTCAGATATCAAGGGGGGCGTACTCGTACCTCATCGACCACGACCAGCCCGAGGTTCCCGATCCTGCTGCTTTCTATCAGAGAGTTGACGAGGCTGTGTGCTTTCTCGATCGTAGCGACGTAAAGGGACGTTTTGTTTCTTCTCTTCGTCGGAGGAAACCTTCCCTTACTGCCCGCGTACTCCTCCACCATGAAGTCCAGCTCCAGGCCGAAGCTCGCCAACCCACGTACCTGCAAAATAATCGAGAGTTTGAAGCGCTTTTTACCAGCAGAAATGGCTGACCCTCTCTGACTAACATGAGTGATGTAACACCATGACCCTGCAGCCTGTTCTTACGTTTTAAAAAGCTAATAATACAAAATGTGCCTTCAGTCTGTGCACAGGCCTCTCCTGAAACCCTCCACAGAGACAACTCTTCTGATTGTATTAAATCTTTGGTGGGCGACGTGCGTACCTTCTCCTGCACCAGAGAAATGTACGGTAAGATGAACAGACAGTCCTTCTTCCTGCACAGCAGCTCTCTGAGGATGAGGATCTCTGCAACCAGAGTTTTCCCTCCGCTGGTGGGTAGAGAGTAGATCAGGTTGGTCCTCTGCTGAACACAGTCCAGGTTCAGACACGTCGTCTGCCAGTCTGAGGAGAGAAAATCACATTTAACAAGTCATGAAAGAACATTTAACAAGTATCCTCTCGTTTGTAAGTAAGTCTGTAAAAAAAACTAAATACAGGCCGAAAGCCGCTCTGTAGATTTATCTATGGCCTAAAGATAAAGCAGTGACATTTATTACAACATTACATTTCCTGCAAGAAAGAGAATATGTCAAATGATTCCATCAAATATTCTGGGTTCAACTAAACAAACGTCAGAGCTGGAGGTGTGGACCATGTTTCTTTTAGTTCTGGAGAATCTTCAGACAAAACAAGACATTTAGGGTCGTCACATGTGACCTCATGTTCTTTCTTTAAACAGATTCTGAACATGAATACAGAATCTGTCAGGGAGGAGATTTCAGCTTTCATCGAAAGCATTTCTGTTTGTAGTCCCATCTATAGGGGCGGAACCAGGGGTGGCGGGAACTATGATTGGCTGTTTGCCGCTCAGAGGCGAGACTTTTTGATCAAATCAACTATTTAGGCCGCTGGTCGCCTCCTTTGCATTTCTTTTCTATATTTTTGTTTCTTTCTGCATGTGACCTCTGACCTTTGAGTCGTCTGCCTCGTTCTGCCTCCACTTAACCCCCCCGACCTACAGATAGAAAAGGGCACAAGCCCTGAGCTGTCCCACCAGGCTCCTGATCCTTTAGCCCTTAGCCTTTGCATTCCAATGTCGCCCATTTCATTTGGCTCGCATTTTAAATAGTCACTTTAGACGCAGGGCGTTGTTTTTGTTGGGTCACAAATGTGTCTGCCTTTTAAAAATCAGTTTTCTTTCTTTATTCTGTCTCATGTTTTGTAGTGTCTGAGGTCCAAACTGAACTTGTCATGTGATTGGTTGAAATATATCAGACCTTTGGGTCATGAGTCAGTGCTGAGGCTCGACCAGCTGAGAATCTCTGATCTAAATGTTTCCACAGAGTGGACATAGAAAGGGTTAATAAATGCTTTTCATTGGTGTGAATGTGTGCGTTCATAACTCCTCTGGTCATCCTGCAGAAGTCTGCGGCCCGGTCCCCCCCCCCCCCCAGTCTAAACAGTCTGACTACGCCCCTGCTCATGAGCTCTGGACTAAAGGTTTTTGATGCATGTAGGGAAACAAGTCGAGACACAAGAGGGGGGCGGACTCATCAGCCAGAACGCCACCCGTACCGTCTGATAATAATTGAACTTATCTTGAATCTGAATGTGAGTCAGGTTCACTATCTGGTGCTGAGTGTGGACGGACTCTCCAGAAATCAAAGAAAACAAAGTTTGTGATCATAGACATTAAGAATCCTAAAATACCAAACGCCTATAAAAAAAAATTACGACTTTAAAAAAGAGAGACGCCAATGATTGGGTGAATATCTAAAAGTTGGTGATAAATCAGTTGGAGAGAAAATGGGGCGTCACCGTATAGCGTCTTGATTCCTCTCAGTTTGAACATCAGGTCTTTTACTTTGGTGGGGAGTCCAAAGAACGGGCCGAGGTCAGTGGTCTCTGCAGAAACCGTCTCCATGGCCTGCATGGCGACGCTGATCTCCTCGGAGACCACGGCCTCCTTCAACCCCACGGTGCGAGAAACGCTGGAGGGAGCAGCGGCGTTACACAGCATCGTCTTCTTCAGCTGGTCGGCCACGCTCCTCCTCGACTTCCCCCTCGGTTTGTCCTCCGTGATCCTGTCAGAGTTTTTAAAAGGCGTGGAGGTTTTCCCTCCGTCCTGCGGTCTGCTCCTCTTCACGCTCTCTTTGACCTGCTCCTGAAACTGAAGCAGGCTGGCGGGCAAATCCTCGAAGGGTTCGTCTGCGAGGTCGTCCAGGATCGAGTCCGTGAGAACGTCGTCCGTGCAGGATTTGTTCTGTTTGACGTCCTTCGTCGGCCGCAGCCCGGTGAAGTCCGTGTGACCTGAAGGCTGGACGTCGCGCTGCCTCTCCTTCTGCTCCGCATCGTCCAGCTTGGCGAGCAGAGAGCTGTCCTCCAGGATGCTGTCATAGTCCCCAAACAGGTCCTCACTGTCGCTGCAGAACTGACCACAAACACACAAACTGTTAGCTCAACCAAACCCTCCACAACCCAGTAGGTGGTGTTAGGTGTTATTAAGACCGTGTGTGCAGGAGTTTCCCCGCTGTTCCTCTTGTACACACCTGTCTTATGGAATAGTTTCAGTTTTTTTAAGTTCTGGTACTTATCGACACAATCGATCATGTGCTGCCCCGCCCCCATTGAGAGGGTGCAGACTAGAAAATGCACTTTCTCTAAGCTGGTGCTAAGGCCTTATTGCACTACTTCAGTCACTACTACACTAAATGCATTATCACTTTCTTTATTATTATAATCCTGTTCTTTACTCTGCTCTCTCAGGTCGGTGTTTGTCTTGTTGTCATGTGCCCTGTTTCTAGCAGTCTAAGCGTCCTGTCTCCGTCTCTGTCCTGCATCTTGTTCTCTTTTTCTTTCTGTATTCATCTCTGTTGTTCTTTTTAAGTCGGCCTGATTTGAGGAGAACAGCATTCCTCTCCCATGTACGCTGAGAGTATCTTATGGAAGTGGCTGGAACATCTTAAACCCTTAGTTGTGCATCATTCAGCCTGATCCTGCCAGCTTTAGAAAACGTCCCCTGATGACTCACCTCAGCAGCCTGTTCGTCAGCCATGATGCCGCTGAGCCTGCAGGCTGGGGGACATTGCTGAGGACAGGGACCCCCTCCTCTCTTCCTGACAGGTGTCAGGTGAGTCTTCAGGCTGTCCCTCGACCTCTTCCTGGAGGAAACTCTCTTCACCTTCAGCCCTAACCTGCCAGCATTCATCACTGTGCAGATTGAGCCCTCAGCTCCATGAGGGTCACAGTCTGTATTAAAGTAAACACAGACAACAGAGAGGGTCAGCTAAGCGACAACACATCCTGAAACTGAGACACTGACGACCAACAAACTGTTTAGAGGAGCTACAGACAGTTTACACTTCACAGCTGTTATGTTACAATACAATATTTAAGTAGTAAAACACGAGAAAGCTTTACAAACGTCATCCATCTCTCTATGTTACCTAGCTTCCTCCTAGCAGTTTGACGCCTTTACTGGTTCCCTCGGCGACTTAAATAAACTCGTTTAAAAAATTGTTTTATAATTAACGGCCGTGATAAAGCTCACGATGAGTCAGCAAGAAAAGTTCAACAGAAACTGCTTTACTAGTTAAATTTAACTTTGGTCAATGTGGAGACTGAACTGCTCGACGAGCATCAGATTTGAAATCGTCGACGTCACATATGGAATCAAGAGGAAGTCCCGCCCCCACTTCCGCCTTCGGTGAACCGGTTACCTAGTGCTGCATTCAAGTGGTGTCGGACACATCGGAAAAACGAGGTTCCGAGTTGTAAAATAAACTTTTTATTTTTAATTAAACATTTCTTAAACATTTCTTGCAAATGTACAAATGTAAAAAACAAATACAAAATATGGTTACATTCTGTACAGAATTGCCAATGGAAACAGCTGCCATGTCAATAATTAACAGTACATCATTTTAACATATAGACATGAATTGACAATGTCTTAAAGGCTTTATATGCGATTTTTTGATCCAGCAGATGTCGCCCTTGAGCACCAGCATGAAACCAAAACAACTCGCGGTGCATTGTGGGTTAGCATGCTAATGCTAGCGATTATTATGCTCGTATCTTCACACTGCATGTAAATTTACCTGAAATAAGCGTGATCTAGAAACGCAGTTAAGCAGTGAGTACAGTATGTTATTCTTCTTTTCTCTAGTCCCTCAATTAAACAACTTTTATACTCGAGGGGAGGAGTCAGCCGCCGGGCCGACGATGTAAACAAAGTGAAGATAGGACTCTGAAAACACTGAAAACATCACAGACAGCGGGACTCAGGTGTTATACTCACTGTAGACAGTCATGACTCACCGAGTTATTTTCAGAGGATATACTTGATTTATATTATATTTAAGTGTGAAAAATCACATATAAAGCCTTTAAAGTGCAGTTAATGAGGTCTGGACTGAATATAATAAATAAATAAATAAAAATAAGATAAACAATGAATCAAATATACAAGGGCATATCAGTTTTCAGTTTCTATTTCATTGGGAAAGTTTCTTCAAAATATCATAAACTGTTTGTGCTATTTTTACTTTTACAAATTTTAAGGACTTGAGGTACAATTTAACTTCATTCAATAAACAGACAAAATTGGGGGATGACTTTAAAAATCTATTTGTTGTGTATAAAGAATTTTGCTAGACACAGAATTACATTAATGCAGAGTTCATCATTTGTGCTGTTCAAGATTATACCAAACGTAACATCATCTCTGGAGATAGGTGGAAGTGATGAAACGTCCTTTGCAATCCATTTGTGGATTTCAACCCAAAACGCATGAGTCACACTACATGAGAAAAATACATGGTCCGTGGTTTTTCATTTTTGCAAAATGACCAAATGTTGTCATCGATATTGAAACACAGTCTAAGAAGTTCTTTAGAGGGATGAATGTTGTTCATAATTTTGAAATGTGTTTCTTTGGTTTTAGGGGGTATAGGGAGTTTGAGATACAAAGATCTTAGTTTCCCAAAGGAATCTTCATCAAATTTATGTAAAATGTCATTTTTGTTTTGTTTTCCTGGGAATGACTTTTCAGTGAAAGATTTTCTTATAGAAGAATTATGACATATTTTTTTTTATCCCAGATTAAATTGCCTTGGATTGAAAGTGGAGCCAGTTGCGGTTGGATAGTCTGATGTGCCATTATATTTTTTGTCAGAAAGACAAATTCTTGAGGAAGTGCTTGTTGTAGTTTATCAAAATCTGCTTTCAATGGGTTGAAGTTGTGTTTAGTGCAGAATTGTTCATAATCAAATAAATTACCATTGTCATCCATCAAGTCAACCACGGACAAAACACCTCTCCTAAACCAACCTTAAAAAAATAAAGATTTGTTTCTGTACAGTATATCTCTATTATTCCAGAGTACGGTGGAGTGGGGTGAGAAGTTATGGACATATAACATTTTCCAATACAACAATATTTGTTTATGGAACTCTGATAAAGAAATAGAAAGTTTATTAATTTCAAAGTCTGTGACAAGAAGAAGTTTCAGTCCTCCAAGTTTACTAAATAAATGATTTGGAATGCAGTACCAGAAAGAGTTGCTATGTTGGATCCAGGCTTTTATCCAATTTATTTTTAATGTCCCATTAAGACAATCAAAATCAATAACTTTGAGGCCTCCATCCTTTATATCTTTCACCATGTAACTTTTCTTCATATAGTGTGGTTTGTTTCTCCAGATGAAATTCATATTGAACTGGTTAATTGATTTAATCAATTTGTTTGGGATGGCAATAGAATAAATTGGGTAACTACATCTGGATAAGCTTTCCATCTTCGTTAGATAAATTCAACCTAGAATTGATAAATCTCTTTGGAGCCATATATTTAACTTTGCTTTACATTCTTTTAGTTTGTTTTCTACATTCAGCGATTGATTTAGTTTTGGGTCTTTTGTAAGGTGAATTCCTAAGTATTTGATTTCTGACCTGATAGGAATGTTACAAATATCTTGAAGTGGTGTGTCATGTATCGCAAATATTTCACATTTCCGCAAGTTTAGAGTTAACCCAGAGGCATTGGAGAATTGTTTTATTTTTTCAATAGTTAATGAAATTTGGTTTCTGTCTTTTGTTTAAAAATGGTAGTATCATCTGCTAACTGGCTGATGATCATATCTGTAAGATTAAGCAGTGCTCAGGAGGTGATCTGGCACCTCTCCAGCTACCAGACTGCACCAGGACTTGAGCCGGCGACCCTCTGGTTCCCAACCCAGGTCCTTACAGACTGAGCTACTGCCGCCCCCAGAACCTGTACCTAACACATTTAATTTTTTAATGTCATTACAGTTTTTGAGGTGAATTGCTAACATTTCAGTAGCTACTGATTCCTACATTTACCTTACAGCTTGGGAGTATCATTTTCATCATTTTGCACAGGCTGGTCTCGAACTCATTAATTTACGAGATTATTCTCGTAAATTTACGAGAATAATCTTGAAATTTATTTATTTATTTTTTTTAACATGGCCCTAATCCTCCGTCGTATAAAATAAACAGGACTATTAGAATTTTTTTTTTAATTATATTTTCATTTTATTTTACATTTCATATTCAATAACATATTCAATATACGCGGCCGCATTCCTTCCATGGGCACTCAAGCACCGTAAATCCTTGATTTGGGCTTGATTGTCTGGGATACTTTGATTCTCTCTGCAGCTCTTCTTTACTCTGGAGTGTGTCAGATTATTTTTATTTTAGATGTTCTAAATGTGGGCGGGATCATGTGATCAGCAGGTTACAACAGGTGTGCTCAGAGTCGAGAGAAACATGCGGAAATTTCACTTCCTGCTCTTTCAGCCTTGGTTTGGAATTTGGATGTCATTTGCACGGTGTGCTCACCTGTGTGAGGCTTCAGACAGGTAAGACGATCAGCTCTTCTTTTACATTGTTTACATTTAAAGCTCCTCCCATACCTGTACGACTCAGGTGTCTCACCTCACTGAAGCTATTTTTAATTTATAGTCATGAATGTGAAGCAGACATTCATGTTATTAAACTCCGCCTGTCCACGATAACGAGTCCATATTGTTTTTTTGCACAAAGTTCAGTAGTGCATGAAATTTACATGTGTTAGTGTTTCCATACAAGTGTGAGGCAAAATGGCTCAGTGGCACCCCCTTGAAATTTTCAAAAATGCCTCATATAATAGGTTTTTTGCATGACAATTGTTTTACATGATAACCGTGCCAAGACCGACAAAAAAGTCCATTAACGTTGTGGTAAAATGTCTTTAGGGAGTCCACTAATGATTTTTGAATTTCAAAATAAAGCATAAATTTACACCCTTTACAGGGTACCTATTTGAATACACTTGGCCGAGGGTGTTCATCTGATAAATTCAAGTTTGGTATCAGCTGATAGTAGATAAGTTGAAGATTCAAAGTAGTGTGAATCACGAGGTTTCACTGTAAGGTGTAGCCATGGCGTGATTTCAAAGTTCTCTGTTGTTTTTGGCATCGCGCCAAAAAAGGAAATGCTAATAACTCTACTATGCAGTCTGCAATCATCACCAATAAATTCATGTATGACACAGAGCCCGCCCTGAACACATCCATCATTTCAATGTTTTGATTAGTCACAGCGCCACCTGTTGACAACAGGAAGTTAATACCTCTGAGCACTTTTTCATTTGCACTAGCCATTGCTACACGGTTGCTCATATCTCCCTCAAAATCGCTGTTGACCATCCTAAGACCTTGGCCATCCTACCTGTTCAAGCTCAAAGGCGTGCGTCAAAAGCTGTTACCATAGGGACGCGTCGTTCGCCATCAAAAAGGAAGTAGTTATTTGAGGGGCTTACCTTGGTCGTATACACACAAAACTTCATGCACATTATCCCAGTGGGAAAGTAACCTACATTCATGACAATGAATTTGTTTTATGCACATTAAAAATGTGACCACCTACATAAAATCTTCTTGCACCCACAGAAAAAACCCCAATTTCATTAGATTTTTCAAAATAATGCCTGTTTAAACGAAAAAAATAAGAAGTTTATTTCAATCAGCTTCTCGGAGGGGCTTGATCTGATCGTGCAATATTTTGGTCAGCTTATTGTACACATCAACAACATCCATAGTTGTGCGCAGCATGACTGTACGTCAAGGGGCGTGGCCACAGCTTGGGGTCAAACTAGGACAACTGTCACATGTATAATACATACACATAACACATTCACATAATCCTGAACAGCCTGTGTGACCATGGCGAATGATTGCTCGCCATTAAACAGTAAGTGGCTGTAACTCTCATATACTTTGTCTGATCTGCTTCAAATTTCACAGGTATAATCAGGGTTGGCCACTGAACACACTGACATAACAATATTCAACTGTAACCATAGCGCCCCCTACTGCAAGGAGTAAGTACTACCTCCCATATCAAATTAATGAACGTAAATAACGATGAATGTAAAATGTGTTTCTGACTGACAGACTCCCTCTGCGTCAGATTGTCATTCTAATCATAATAAATGAAAACAGTCTGAGTGATCATGAAAAGAAAACGATTCTGAAGGAATCATTTATGATCATTTGATTTGAACTCGTTATTGAACTCCGCTGGTGTTGAGAAGTTTCATTGAAGTCCGATCCGCTGCAGCGTCCAATCAATGAGTGATATTTGATAAGGGGGCGTGTCTGTCAGTAAAAACACTTCTATAAAGTCAGCTCTCAAGTATCCTCGCTCCTCAGATCTCCCTCTTCTCTCCTCCTTATAGGCCTATATATAAATGTATTCATTGTGGGATAAATAATGGTTTATCTTATCTTATATAAATATAACGGGATTAACATGCTCTCTGTCTCTCTTTTTTTGTTTATAGACTTGCAAATGAGTTCTGAATTAGCTGTAGTTTCCAAAGATTTTTTTTTAGTAGACTGTAAATAGAGCGTGGTTTCACCTTCCTGTTTTTTTTTTTTTTTTTACCGTCTCTACCTTTTTTCTGTTTTATGTCATTTGTTTACATTTCCATTGTTACGGGCGTCGCCGGGAAGTCATATGTTTCATGTCACAATGCTATGAACTCTGGGTAATTCCCTCACGTTAAGTCTGCAGATATGCCCACTTACGGACAGGGTGCATAAAGGGCTCGTAAAGTCAGCGAGAGATCCCTCAAACACTTGACGATTTGACAGTGGGACAGCACTAAGCCCTCACAGATTTATCGGGAACGCGCACCAAAGCTCCTGCAGACGTAGTATGAAGAACATACCACGTTGGACAGTAGCAGTGTGCAGTTTCAGAAACATCCAGGTGTCTCTAACAGCTGCCTGAGAGTCATGTGATCACCTGAGTGTTTGTGTCTCCACAGAGAGAGGAGGAGCCTGATCCAATCAAAACCAGAGTCCAACTCAGCATCCAACTGTGAGAGGAAACTTCAGGAACATGGAGCCAACAGCAGGAATGAGACGGACACGGAGTATAGCTCTTCCTCCTTCTCTGTCTGACTTCATTGATACACTCACTGCTCATGCAACATCGTACATTAAAGCGTTTAACAACAAAGAAAACAGGATGAGACAGATTGTAGAAGAGTTAAATGTAATCATTGCTGAAGTTAAAAGGATGCAGAAAGTCACAAATACAGCTAGAATGACAGGAGTTGTTTTTACAGGAGCCATGTTGCTTGCAGTTCCATTCACCGGGGGGACGAGCTTATTAGCAGCAGGAGCAGTAGCAGCAGGAGGTGCTGTTGTTGCTACAAATGTGTCAAAAATCAGGAAAGAGAATGGAAGTGCAGAAAAAGCTGAAACGTTGGGAAAAGAATTCATGGACATTGTTGAGCCACTGAAGGAACAACTGCAGAAAATGCAAACTTTGTTCCAAGAGTTGGAGGAAAGATCAGCCGCAGTTCAGACTGAGACAAGCAAGTTTAAGAGGATTCTTGAAGAAATGTCTGAACTGAGAAAACTGAATGCAACCACTTTGTCTGTAGTTGCAGTTCTGGGCGAGGTGATTGGTAATCTGCTGAAGCTCATTGTGATGATCTTCAGAGTTACTGCGACACCTAAAGAAGATAAAAAACTGACAGACTCCATCATCCAATCAGCTGAACAGAGTCAGAGGGTCACTGATGCTTTTCAAAGGATGAGTCAGGAACTGGAAAAACAGATCAATAAAGAGAAGATGAAGCAAGATGAGAAGAGTTCAAATTCAGATTAAAAGTTAAATCAAACAAATGATGTCACAGCGTCTCCGTTGTGTAAACTGACAATAAGCAGCTCCTCTGAAAACAAACTTTTCGCACATGCTCAGTACGCCTACAGACAAGAGCCATGAGCAGGTGGACTACAACAACAATGGCCGACTCCTGATTTCTGTTGGTGGAAACGTTGACTGTCATGACTGCCAGTCGGTGTTTCCTCTAAACGTTCTCTGTAGTTCAGGGTCACTCAGAGTAACGACCCCACGTCATCGTCAGTCCACACAAACCTTTGTGTGTTAGTCGTGTTTTTTTACACCTCAGCGCTCTGCGTCTGATGAATGAACTCTAACTTTCTCTTCATGTTTGTTCTCTTCGCCTGGTTCTTTGTCCGATAAACACCGCTCACAGTGACTGTGATGTCATACAGCGGTCAGCATCACATCTCTGACTGTTAACACGTCACTGTAGGGCGATATGTATATATGTATAGATACAGTAAATGATCAAAGACAGAAACAGGGTAAGAAGAAGCTCGGTGGATGGAAACTCTTAACACACAACACCGTAGATCTACATTTGGACCGTCAGCGTTCTCCATCAGAGGGCGTAAACACCTGGACCCACTTTAAGATCTGTAATCTGTCATTTAAGCTGGTTTATAGCGTTTATATTGTCTTATTGTTGAACATGTATTTTAAAGTGTGATGGGCTTCTATGTGACTCTGATTGTTTCCCTAAAGACTCAACGAGGACACGAGGCGGAGATTAGCTCCAGACTCTTTATGCATCAGTGTCATGCTCTGGATTGAAAATATGTTAAACTGTAATGTTAAATTCAAATGTAACAATTCAAATTTATAACCTGAAAATAAAACCTTGGATTTTTACACATCAAACTGAATTTACAGTTTTAATCGACTTTTTTTCTTTGAAAACAGAAAAACTACAAACGACATGTGACGTCACAAGGAGCGTAAAATTTCAAGAGAAGCATTTTTCTCTTTGTTGTAAGACTTAAGCAGACCACAAACAAAGGACTGGATGGGTTTATTTCTATCTTGTCATTAAATCTTTGGAATGTGTAACATTTAGTTGTCTCCGGTCCTCTCAAACGAAACATTCACATTAATATTTTAATTTAAAAAAATAAAAAAAAGTATTTTGGTAAAAAATAAAATACGTAGCATATGTATATGTGATTAATGTTATAAAGTCAGGTATGATGTGAACTTTGATTTTGTAGCTAGCGGAACGAATCGTTTGAAGCACCGGAAGTCCTTGTCCACAACATCCGGTCCCGTGTCAGGTCAAAATGCTTGCCCTGAGAGGGTTACAGAGGCTAAAGCCGGTTTTATCGACACATGGAAACAAAAGTAAGACTCCTTAACGTCTCTGTGGATGTAGTAAAGATGTTATTTACGGTGACGTTAACTGTAACTTTGATTCAGAGAGTTTAAACTACAGATAAAGTCAGCGATGCTAACATTAGCATGCGAGCTAACGGTCTGTTGTTGAATGTGATCCTGCAGGTTTGAGGACAATCACAGCCTCTTCAGAAGCTGCCCAGCACAAAGATGACGTAGTATGTCTTTATGTTCACTGGATAATAATTGCTTACTTTATAATGTGCAGATTAATGATGATTTCTCTTTATTTTTAAGCTCGTGAAGATGGAGAACCCGTACAAAGATCCACAGAAAGGATGCATCCTCTGCAACGTGACTGTGGACTTTAAAAACGTCCAGGTGAGGACAGTGAGGAACCTTAAACTGTATTATTTAAGATCCCATACCCTCCTCATGTATTTATCTTCCATGTTGTCAGTCTGTGAAGCCTAAAGAGAAGCTGTGCATCATTACATTACCTCCTTAGTTATCTGATACTGGTGACAGAAATATTCTTCAGATGAAGAAAATGATTTACTAATGAGACAACTTCGCACCAGCAGGCGAGGTTTTGAGTTGTTTCATGTCTTGCGTCAGATTCAGAACTGATCCTGCTGTTGAGTGTTTAAAACTTTAAAAAGCTGTTTGACAACCTGGATGAACTCTGACCTTTGTTTTCTCCAGCTGCTGTCTCAGTTCATCTCTCCTCACACGGGCAGGATTTATGGCCGACACCTCACGGGTGAGCAGCTGAGAGTGAAGCCGTCTCACGTTCACGTCTTTGTGCTTGCACGCTGGTTCACGTCGTCCCTTTGTTTTGTCTTTCAGGCTTGTGTGGAAGGAAACAAAAGGAAGTGTCTAAAGCGATAAAGAAAGCTCACTCCATGGGTAAATGTTCAGTAAATAAATCATTCTTTAAAGTTTCGCCTGAAATCTGATCATAGATTATTGTTTTTTTTATGGCTTTGTCCCTCCAGGTTTCATGTCGGTGACCCACAAACATCCACAGTTCATGAAGGATCCGAACATCTGCAACGTCAAACAACTGGAGTAGAGGATCAGTGTGTTTAGTGTTTCTTGTTATTTGTTAATTAAAACCGATCAGTTCTGAAGTATGACTGCTGTAAGTTTGTTAAGTTGATCTCCTCCTCCTGCAGGTTTACACACATTTGACATCTTTAAAGTAAGCAGCTGAAGGTCAATAACTGTTGAGTACAAACTAAACAGACACTTCACCAGAAACAGCACCACCTAGTGGACTCAGGCTGCACTCACTGCAGCCACAAAAAAACACAGATCGGATCTTTTCATATCAGAAGAAACCTTAGAATCAAGTTTTTATCTTTAATCTCAACATTAAACAATCTGAGAACAAGACCAGATTCACCATCAGAACAACCGGGCGACCGGAGATCTGTAGAGGGTCCAAGGACTGGAGAGCTGTAGAGGGACCAGAGACCAGAGATCTATAGAGGGTCCAGGGACCGGAGATCTATAGAGAGTCCAGGGACTGGAGAGCTGTAGAGGGCCAAGGGACCAGATATCTGTAGAGGGACCAGTGATCTGTAGAGGGCCCAGGGACCAGATATCTGTAGAGGGACCAGAGATCTGTAGAGGGACCAGTGATCTGTAGAGGGTCCAGGGACCAGTGATCTGTAGAGGGACTAGTGATCTGTAGAGGGCCCAGGGACCAGAGATCTGTAGAGGGCCCAGGGACCAGAGATCTGTAGAGGGACCAGTGATCTGTAGAGGGACCAGAGATCTGTAGAGGGCCCAGGGACCAAAGATCTGAAGAGGGACCAGAGATCTGTAGAGGGACCAGAGATCTGTAGAGGGACCAGTGATCTGTAGAGGGACCAGAGATCTGTAGAGGGCCAAAAGACCAGTGATCTGTAGAGGGCCAAGGGACCAGAGATCTGTAGAGGGCCCAGTGATCTGTAGAGGGCCCAGGGACCAGAGATCTGTAGAGGGCCCAGGGACCAGAGATCTGTAGAGGGCCTAGGGACCAGAGATCTGAAGAGGGACCGGAGATCTGTAGAGGGTCCAGGGTCCGGGGAGCTTCATGGGGGCTGCAGGGTTGGTGGGCGGCAGATTTCTGGAGGGGCACGTTGTTGTTAATCTGGCCCTGCCTGAGAAGTAACTTCATGCTGTCAAAACGTGGAGCACATATTTATTTTTCTGAAGTCACATAAACGTGGAAAGAAACCAGGGAGGCTTTAGACCACATCAAGTCTGTTTCAGTCATCTGTAACCTCCGTCCACTTTGGTCCAAACTCACAGAAGAACTCTGGATGGAGTCAGCTGGGCGGACGTGGAAATAAAAATCTGAAAACTAAACCTCGCTATATTCACAGCTGACGTTTGTCGGTGTTCTTCAACGGTCAAACTAAAAATGTTCAGATTTCACTCAGAGCTGCTGACGGCGCTCACTGGAGACTCTTTATCATTTAATCAAGACGAAATCAGAGTCTTAGAAAAAAACAACATTTTTATTCTGATTAACCTTTTACAAAATAAATATAAAATAATGTCGGACCGCCGCTTCAAGCCGCCATGTTTATATCCCTGTGATGTTTCTCCTTCAGTCTGAAGGTCGTGGAGGAAGAGGAAGTGTTCCCCGTCATCAGGATTTGCTCTTCCTGCATTTCCTCTCCCTCCCCGGCAGCATTTCCTTCGGCCTCTTCACAGAGGGTCTCCTGCCCGGGTTCAGCGGCTCACAAAGCGTTTCCTGACCTTCGCCTGATGTGGGATTGTTGTGAGTTTCCCGCTCGGGGCCGCAGCAGACGTCAGGAACAGGAAAGCCCTCCAGATTTAAAGTCTGAGTGTGGAACAGAGGGGAGCGGGAGAACAGAGCTCGGACCGCCTCGTGCAGCCGCAGGTTCTTCTTCTGCTCGGCTGGATCCTCGTCTGGTTCTGACGAAGGACACAGAGACGCCGTTAATGATCCGCGCTGATGAGTTTCTACTCCGACGAGACAAACATCAGATCACAGCTGGGGTCGTCATGACACCAGGATGTTAAACTTCGACACCACGGCAACAAAAATCTAAGTCCTAGACACCTCATAAAATAATTTCTTGTTTTGATTATTCAAAATTGCAGACAAACTCCTGCACTCTGAATTGCACAAAAACATTGGCAACTTTTCAGTACAGAAACATTGCCAATGTTTTTGTGCAACATGGACAGTGTGCAGGAGTTCGTCTGCAATTTCAGATGGAGGAATCGTCTCTCGTGAAAAAGAGATTGTAACTTTTTTTTAAAAGTGTATTCAGTAAAAGTTTGATATAAAAAGACAGCAGCGAACCTTTCTCTGCTCCGCTCCTCTTCTTCTTCTCTCTCAGTCTCCTCCTCAGAGCGGAGACTTCCACCTGCAGAGTTTCCACCAGACGCTCGCTCTCCTCCACCTCGCTGCACGCTTTCTGCCCCCCACACGCACACACACAGAAATACAAACAAAAGTGTGTGTGTCTGTGTGTGTAAAGCAGCAGGAAGTTTAAAAACACATGAACACAACGCTGCTCACCTGCAGCTCCTCCTGCAGAGACTCGTTCATGTCCTTCACCTCGCTGACGTCTCTCAGCAGCCCGTCAGACGAGAAAAACTTGGACCTGAAACGACAGACGAAGAAAATGAGACAAGCAGGCGCACGGGTTTGATGTCATCATCCTGTACCTCAGTGTGTGTGTGTGTGTGTGTGTGTGACGTTACCCGTGTTTCTTCATGGTCATGTTGTAACCAGCTGCAGAACACGGAGCAGAAACCTTCCAGTACGCCAGCTGCTCCAGTAAACCCAGATTATTGACCAGAACAGGAACGTTTAAGAACCTCCTGCAGGAGAAACACAGCGAGCTTTGAGTTGTTTTCAACCCAGTGATGAGTCAGATGTCTCGCATCCTGATGCATGAAAACATCTGTAACCTGCTGCGTGAGGTGAAGGCGGCGTACTCCGTCCTGTGTGTGGACCCCGCGGGGGTGAGCTTGCTCGGCGTCAGCAGCACAAAGATCATGTGGGGGTTGGACAGAGACGCCTTCAGCTTCTCGTGGACCACTTTCTCTCTGAAGGTCATCTGTTGGTCAGTGTTCCTGCGCTGTCGGTACCACCCGATCACGCTCTCCTGAAACAGTTTAACAAATCAACATCCAAACCCAGAAACACAACCCTCTGATGTTTTTTAATCTTTTACCTGCTTATTGTCTGCCAGGATGTTCTGTACAGCGTCCAGGTCCACCTCTCCGACCCCGTTATGTAACCTGCAGACACAGGAGGATATAAGAGCATCTGCACCGACTGAGATCAGATTTAAAGAGTGTCAGTACTCACTGGTTGGGTTTGGAGCAGGCGATGTGTTTCTGGACGTCTGTTAAAAATAAATAAGGAAACAGGTTACTGAATGTTACTGATCACTGAGGATGTAGATCTGCACTATGATGAACTCACTGTATGTTTCCTCGATGTGGATTTGATCCGCCTGAGAGTCGCTGATGGTGACCTGCTCCTCAAACCGGCTCTCTCCGAGGAGCAGACCTTCCTGTGACGTCAAGACACACAATGCAATCAAAACACACAAACATAGAGAGTGTTGTTCTTTCTGTCCGTGCTGGACGGTGGGGATGTTTTATACACGCACGCCTCGTCTCAAAGCTCACACGCTCTCTGGACTCTGAGTATCACAGAGCTCTGAGGTTCATCACTGTTTGTTGTGTTCATGTGTCTGATGCTCTTCTTTGACCACACGCAGACCTAAACACTGACATATTCTTTATTTGAAGTCTAACTCACGTCTGCTTCCTTCAGATCTTCTGACCGCCATCAGTCAGACGAGAACAGGGACTTATCATGTTCAGTCTCAGTACCGTTTCATACCGCCTGTTCCAAAAGTCAGAACTGAAATGGTGAATGGACCACCTTCCTTCTCTGTCTCTAATTGACTAGTACATACTAACTTGTGCTAATACTAATGAGTATTCTGGATGGGACACTCCCAACACATTTAGGGGGGAAATTAAGAGTATACCCACTTCTTAAGGCACTACTACACCACTGTTTAATGTGGTTGATCTTTTTTTTTTTCGATGTATAAATTAGACTAATATAAGAATCACTTCTTGGACTTTAATATGTTTTTGGGTTTGTTTATTTAATATAATTTAAGATAAGATAATCCTTTATTTATCCCACAACGGGGAAATTTACAGTTAAATTAGTTACAGCAGCAAAGAGCAAAGATGGCAAACAAAAGTGAACACAGTACAATTTAAATAAAAAACGAAAAATTAAGAATGTACAAAAAAATAGATAGATACCACAATATAGATTTTTAAAAATAGATCAGCTGAGCTGCAGTTTTACATAAATGTAGTCAGAATATTCAGTGACAGACAAAAACAGGTGTAACGTTAAAATGTGTATTTTAAAAGCTCGACGCAGGAAGTTGAATAAAAAAGCGATGTTGGCCTTTAGCATCTCTTAATCAAACCAACGCTTCAACTACAGGCTGAAATCTGTTTAAATAAAAAGCTAAACAAGAAGTTATCATCTTGAAAGTTTGCGCACACCGTCAGGACACTTCTTTACTTCCTTCTTTCTTTCTTTCTTTCTTTCTTTCTTTAACTTAACCAACACATGATAATTTTATTAAAATATAAGTTAAGTTTTTCTCACCACGTCTGAATCACTGTTAACATGCTGGAACATCAGTGAAGCTAACACAATTCCTGACATCCGCACAGTCGGCTCCGCCATGCTGATTGTTGTGGACTACAAAGATGACGTCAAAAGCGTCACTGAAGCGCGACGTTAGCGCAGTAAAGTCCCGCGTTTTTATAAATTCTGTTATAAGTTTTCTCCTCTGTGTTTATGTTCTGTTTTAGAACAATATCCAGTTTTTCTATTGTTATAAAAATGATACAAAAATAAATTCCCGCGTTTTTTAATCATTATTTATAATTATGAGCTTTTTCTGAATAAAAAAAATGGCCACTTGAATTTCAAAGGGAATCACATGAATAAATACTGTACATAAAATGTAATTATATCTCTGGCAAAGTTGTACATTCATAAATGTAATTTTACCAAAATAAAACCCCACTTCCTGGCTTTTCAGAAAAATTACTTCTGCTAAAAACAAGGAAAGCTATTAAATCTTTGAATTTTCACTCCCAGTTTAAAGGATTAATTTAAACTTTAGATTACACATTTTAATATGTATATTATTAATCAAAGTATTTTTCTAAATATAAACATAACTAAATGTTTTGTTATTTTGTCCTCTAGAGTCCTTTTCTTTGATTTAGTTTAATATTATTTATTCTATTCGTGTCTGTTTTTTATTATTTATGATTAAGGTACAGAGATACAACGTTTTTCGCAAATAAATCAATATAAAAGAGCAAACGAAGTAAAAACTTAAAATCTGCGTATTTTTTGCGCAGCCCGCCGCGATGACGCTCTGAGGGGGCTTGATGACGCTCTGAGGGGGCTTGATGACGCTCTGAGGGGGGCGTGGTTTTAACCGCCCACTGAGCTGGCTCTTCGCTCAGCTCTAGTTTCTCCGCTTCAACGGGACAATTCACACAGTTGGATCCGTCCCAGCTCCTGTAAGGTATTTATTCTGACAGAAACATTATTGTTTATGACTGTTTGTGATCATGTGACGTCGGACATAAAGATAACGTTAACGGTGAGCGACTAACGGTTCAGCTGGTTGCTTTTCTTTAGTCTGTTTACAGCAGCGGGATGTTTAACTTAAATACTTCACTTCAGTACCACAGAAGAAGTCCAACAAATGTTTAATCAGAAAAATATATATTTTAATTAATCAGCATGATCAGTAATTATTGATAACACACACTCATAAATAATGAGCGAGCGAGCTTTGTCAAATATTTAATATTTACTCTATGACTTTTTTTTAACGTTATCTCTGTTATTATGAGGTTGTTGTTTCAGCGGTGGTCACTTCAATTCTTTTATACACTTCTGATGTCGATACTCACGATATATGTGTCACGATATCGGGTTCACAATACAATTTCAGAACGATTTTTTTTACGCTTTTCCAATTTTCTTTTCCAAAGACAGGAGATCAAAGTTAGTTTATGAATAGATATGATTCTCTGGCCCGTTCCAGACTGCGTTTGAGCTAAGGTGCTGTAAGCTCTGTCGTCATCACGTCTTTGCACATTCATATTAGTCATGTTCAGAAACCGCCGTTTCAAGCCACGACATATTTAAGCCCCTGTGACGTTTCTTCTTCCTCTTCAGAAGTAGTAACAGAGGCGTTACAGAGGAGAGACGGGATCAGCTGAGCCAGCGGAGGAGCGCAGCGCTGTGTGTGTGTGCATATCTGACTGTGTGTGTATGTGGAGCTCCTGCTGTGTCCCACTCTGGTTGTCCGTCCTGTTCACAGATGATGACGTGACCTCGGAGCTGCAGGGTCGAAGCTCTCTCAGCTGTCAGAGATGGAGGACCTGTGGTCTGTGGCTGCAGGCGTCTTCCAGGCGTGGATGTTCACAGTGCTCTTCCTCATCATGCTGCCCGCCATGTTCGGCCTCTCTCTGGGGGTCACCGGGGTCTACATCCAGGTCCTGGTCAAAATCCTGGAGGTAACAGATGCTTAAACCACGATATGAGTCGAGTAGAAATCAAATATTGATTCCTGTTTTGATGCCAAGGCAACAAATATAGAAGTCCTAGACATCTGATATTGGGAAATGTCTTGTTTACACTCGTCAAAATCTGCAGGCAAACCGTCGGCCTGTGACTTCGTGTTTTTGCAATATAGACAGTGTGCACGATTTCACCTGCAGTTTCTGATGCATTCTGTCCACCTGTCTTTAACCTGTCCTGAGGTCAAAAAGCTCCTGCCACACTTGTAGTTTTAAGAACTTTAAACTACAAGTGTTGCTGGAGCTTGTAGTTTTGAAACATGTGGTATTGTAAAACGTCCGACAGCCTGAAACACAGTCAAAGAGTTTATTTGTACATCATGCAGTTCTCAATCTCACTTCTTACTTAATATATTTTTTGCTCAGTTAGGAAATGTGCAGCAGCAGGCATTGTGTCACAGGTCATCTGTCTTTGCAGTGGGCCACGATACGGATCCAGAGAGGACAACAGGAGCAGCCCAGTGTGCCTGTACCTCTGCCCAACGGTGAGTTGGATACACTGACAGCTGAAAACATGGAAAAAATCTTAATTATTATATCAAAGACTTTTATTTAACGATGATTGTCTTCATGTTTCACTGGTTTATTCAAAGCTACAACAGGACAAATCCTTAGAGGACGAGGTTTGTGCGCCAGTAGAAACAGCTCTGAAATATAAACAATACACGAAAGACTCTGGAACATCAGTAGTAGAAAGCAGAAGGAAAATCTTAATTTCAGCCGCTCCACAGATGGAGGGCGTTGCTCTCAGAGAACGACCACAGACGTCAAGTATAATTTAAAGGATTCCTTCACACAGGCAGAATCCAGAGAAAGTACCTGAGCACACAAATTACAAATGGTACATTTATTAAAGGTCACATACCCTCCTCCTCTTCAATCAGTGTAAATAAGTCTCAGAGCTCCTCAAAACATGTGTGTGAAGTTTCTTGTTCTAAATCCACTCTGATCCTGTATTTGATCATGTCTATAAACCCCTCTATTTCAGCCCTGCTCAGAACAGGCTGTTTCTGTGTCTGTACCTTTAAATATGTAAATGAGCTGTGTGTGACCACGCCCCCTCTCTGGAAGGGCTTGGGTGTACTCGGGCTTTCTTGCTCCATGTCCTATTGTTTACGGTGAGAAGGCAGACTCAGAGGGCAGAACAAACACCTAGCTGTGGGAGTGTCACCCACCTGGGCGAGGGGCTACTGCCCTCTGTGATGTCATGAAGGGAGAATCTCCAAACGAGAGAGGATGAACTTTTCTCATCATTGGGGGGTTTGTAGACAGACTAGAGACACATATTAGAGTTAGAGGAATAAGGGGAAGTAGATTTGACAGAATATGTGACCTTTAAGGTGCAAAGGACTAACGACGTGCACTGCATGTTCCTCAGAGTCAAACAGTCCAGGTACAGATTTGAAACAAAACTAAATATCCTCTTACTCACAGGAGATCGTCTCATTGGTTGATAAATGGGAGGTAAGCAGACAGTTACTCAATCCTGTGACAGCACTCATGTGTAGGCCTCTAATACAACAATCCCTAGTGTGATAATATTTACAACATTTACGAGACAACAACGGTTTCTCTATAGAGACACAGCAGAAAACCTTCATTCCTCATCAGTCCATGATGTTTAAATGTGCTGAGTGTGTAAATCCAGAAGGCCTCTCTTCTCAGCAGTTTGTTAACGATGTCTCCCCCTCCTATCGGGGACGCAGAGATTCTTTAAATGACCCCCCTCGGAGTGATGCAGCCTGGAACATTAGTCAACAAGAGAAGAAGACAGAACCTGTTTGGGGTTTAAGTAAATATAGAATGTATAAATGAAGCAGCAGACTGAAAACATTTGATCTGCTGTGAAACTTTCTGACTCGAGTCGTCGGTCTGTGGAGGGTGGAAGCAGCAGCTCTCAGCACATTGTGTGCTGCTGTTGAGGGATTTGTTTCAGCTGCAGACAGAGATCATGTGACGCTGTGTGTGTGTGTCTGTGTGTGTGTGTCTGTGTGTGTGTGTCTGTGTGTGTGTGTGTGTGTCTGTGTGTGTGTGTGTGTCTGTGTGTGTGTGTGTGTGTCTGTGTGTGTGTGTGTGTGTGTGTGTGTGTGTGTGTGTGTGTGTGTCTGTCTGTGTGTGTGTCTGTGTGTGTGTGTGTGTGTGTGTGTGTGTGTGTGTGTGTGTGTGTGTGTGTCTGTGTGTGTGTGTGTGTCTGTGTGTGTGTGTGTGTGTGTGTGTGTCTGTGTGTGTGTGTGTGTGTGTCTGTGTGTGTGTGTGTGTCTGTGTGTGTGTGTGTGTGTGTGTGTGTGTGTGTGTGTGTGTCTGTCTGTGTGTGTGTCTGTGTGTGTGTGTGTGTGTGTGTGTGTCTGTGTGTGTGTGTGTGTGTGAGTGTGTGTGTGTGTGTGTGTGTGTGTGTGTGTGTCTGTGTGTGTGTGTGTGTGTGTCTGTGTGTGTCTGTGTGTGTGTGTGTGTGTGTGTGTGTGTGTGTGTGTGTGTGTGAGAGAGAGAGAGTTTTTGGGGCTGTGCATTGGTCAGTTTCAGCGTCAGATGTTGGGGTGTATCGTGGAAACACATGGCTTGTCTCAGACTGATGATGCAACAGCTGATTACATAACTTTAGTCAAACAGCAGCAGCACTGGTGGAGTGTGTGTGTGTGTGTGTGTGTGTGTGTGTGTGTGTGTGTGTGTACTGGTATTCTGACAAACTGGAGCCCTGGAACGCTTACATACCTAAACTTTCAAACAGTGGAAAACGGAAACACTTGAACTGCTGAACAGAAATTTGAGACCTCTGGAAACTGGCATGCTTCTATAATAATAATAACAATGAAAAGTTCCCTCATGGCTTTGGGGGCGGTTTGAAGTTCTCTGCTGGAAAACAGTGGATTTCTCCCTCCCGGTGGAGAGTGAGTCTTTGCCCGAGGTGAAGGAAGAAGAACCTCGGGGGTCTTGTTCACAGTGAGAGTAAGATGGAGCGTGAGGTTATCAGACCGATTGGTTCAGCGGACGTTATATGAACCGTAGCGATGAAGGGAGAGTTCTCGATTTACCGATCAATCTTCAGCTCGGCCTTACAGATAGGGTGAGGAGCTCAGACAGTCAGGAGGAGCTGGAGAAGGTTGCTGGGCAGAGGGAAGTCTGAGTTGATTTACCTCAGATAAGAGGAACAAAATGGAGGGATGGGTAATAAATGACATTTATAAAGCGCCTTTCAAGGGACCCAAGGACGCCATACACGTTGAAAACAATGAAGCACTGGAATAACAGAATACCAAAGAATAGACAAATGGAATATTTGAACGTTGGCTGCCGAATCACAGAAACACCGGGACACGGGAATACTCAAACACTTAATCCCAATGTGAACTAAAGAGTGGAGAAGAACATACTGGAGAACAGGAAACATGCAGCAGCAGGTTCATTAGAACACGGAGATGGTAGAGGTGGCGTGCAGACAGTCTATGGTCGTGCAGCGATCACAGAGAATAATCATCACCACCCCCTCCCACTCACTCCAGGTGAATTCTCCTGATTATATCCTGCTGTGTTCTCACATCAGCTCACTCTGACTTTCTGCAGAATAAATACGAGGAGGCTGGAGGAGAAACTCAAACATTCAGCTGTTAGTGTTCACACATGACGCTCAGACTGAACACCTTTGAGCAGGTACATTCTCAGACTGACTCTGTGAGCAGCTCTGTGTGAGAGCACAGCTTCCTCTTTACTCTCAGTGTGTCAGCGTCAGGGGAAGTGAAGGGTTAAATGTTTGGAGAGAGGTCAACGTTCTCGTGATCCTCAGGCTGCTTCTGTTTTAACATAAGGTACTCTGTTCTTTACTGCAGCATGTTTTAATCTCATTTCAAGCTTTCCACCGAGCGCCTACACACACGAGGACGCCTGAAAGACCTTCACGTCAGCGATGAGTGACGAGGCAGGCGCTTTCTTCACGAGACACACGAGTATTTATTTTAGAGTTTAAAACACACAGAGGGGTTCAAGTTAATGAGTCACATGTCTGAAGTTACACAATGCAGTGTCCCACTCGCTTTTCAGGAAGACGGCCAAGACTTAAAACACTGAGAAATACACAGTATACAGTGTGTGTGTGTGTGTGTGTGTGTGTGTGTGAGTGTGTGTGTGTGAGTGTGTGTGTGTGTGTGTGTGTGAGTGTGTGAGTGTGTGAGTGTGTGTGTGTGTGTGTGAGTGTGAGTGTGTGAGTGTGTGTGTGTGAGTGTGTGTGTGAGTGTGTGTGTGTGTGTGAGTGTGTGAGGGTGTGTGTGTGAGTGTGTGTGTGTGTGTGTGTGTGTGAGTGTGTGTGTGTGTGTGTGAGTGTGTGTGTGTGTGTGTGTGTGTGTGTGTGAGTGTGTGTGAGTGTGTGTGTGTGTGTGTGTGTGTGTGTGTGTGTGTGTGTGTGTGTGAGTGTGTGTGTGTGTGTGTGTGTGTGTGTGTGTGTGTGTGTGAGAGTGTGTGTAAATGTGTGTGTGTGTGTGTTTGTGTGTGTAAATGTGTGTGTCGAAACTAAGCTGCAACCTCCATTGTTCAAAATGAAGCCGATGCTGAAGTGTAAAATCCTGCAGTTCCTCGAGTGTCCACTAGAGGCTGGCTGCAGAAGCACAGGAAGTCACATACACACCCATTCTAAAAAGTCTGTTTTTACAGCAGAGATTAACATGTTTACAGCCTGGTTCAAAAAAACAAATAGGTCTGATTAGCTCATGTCTTGACACACCTGTATTGACAGGTGGGCGCGGTGTAACGGTTTGTCAGGAGGTTTAAAACCCTCCTCAGCTCCAGCTCTCAGTCTGTTGTTAGGTTGACTGAAAGTTAGACTGAGACAGCATTTCAATCATGGAGACCACCATCGATGGGACTCCAGCGCCCCCTGCAGGAACAGATGGGGTACGTCCCTCAGGCTTCAAACATTCATATTTACAGTCTGTGTTCGAGACAGACGCTAAACAACAGGTCTACACCTAAACTCAAGGTTGTCCTCCGTCTCCATCATCACGCTGCCTCTTGTTTTACTTATTTTCCTGGACGTTAGATGCAGATTCACAGAAATGTTGGTAATGTGTTTTTGAGATACGGATGACCCTGGTGGTGAAGGACCGATAAAGTGAATGTTCAGTGTTGTCATGTGAGTCCCATATGTACAGTTTTCGTTTTCCCAAGTGAACGCAACACGCCTCTGTGGTCTCCCAGAGAGACGACCTCTGAATGACCTCAAACATCAGCTTCAACCAACAGAACCTTCCATGAGTTGATCTGATCTCTTTATTGGTCTGTTTTGACGTAGCGTTTCTCCGTTGTTAGGGATCATTGAGCGTGCGGCGGGCTCGATGGAGGAGGAGCTGGAGCAGCTGAGGAGGTCCCGGTCTCTGGACGGGGGCGAGTTCGCTCTGAGCGACGTCTTCTACTTCTACAAGAAAGGCTTGGAGAGCATCGTGGACGACCAGGTGACGCAGCGCTTCTCCTCCGAGGAGCTGGCCTCCTGGAACCTCCTCACCAGAACCAACCAGAACTTCCGCTACATCAGCCTCCGCCTCACCGTCATCTGGGGGCTCGGCGTCTTCGTGCGATACGGGGTCCTCTTCCCCCTCAGGTCAGTCAACGTGAGGCGGACGCCGACCTTCTCATGTTCATGACTCTTCAGAGACTCGCAGCAGCACATTGTTTTGTTTTTACGTCCCTGTCCTTTATTTCTTATTCAAACGATGACATCATACATTGACCTTATGACATCACACATTGACCTTATGACATCACACACTGACCTCATGACATCACACATTGACCTTATGACATCATACATTGACCTTATGACATAACACATTGACCTTATGACATCACACATTGACCTTATGACATCACACATTGACCTCATGACATCACACATTGACCTTATGACATAACACATTGACCTCATGACATCACACATTGAACTTATGACATCACACATTGACCTTTGTTACCGTTCCTTTGAGCTGTTCGACCTCACTTTGGGATCCCTAACCACTTCCTGTTTCTGAGCTTAACTTCCTGTCCAACCTTCACTCTACCAGAAGGACCTTACTGTATTTCAAAATAAAAGCACACAGCAAGTAAAGTGCTCTCAGCTGGAGACAGGACATTCAGAATAAAAGTGTGTGTGTAAACAGGAAACATTTGTTTTAAAAAGATTCTTCTTCCTGTCGTTCCTCCGATGTCCTTGCAGGATAACGCTGGCCATCATCGGCCTCTCGTGGCTCGTGATGGGAACAACCCTGGTTGGCTTTCTGCCGGAGGGCAGGTACATCAACACGACACCTGATTGGATAAATCTTTGAAGGTTTTAGATTTGATCTTTGTCTGGTTTGTTTCAGTGTGAAGAACTGGCTGAGCGAGCTCGTCCATCTGACCTGTTACAGGATCTGCGCCAGAGGACTGTCGGCGACCATCACCTATCACAACAAGTCAGACATCGCTCCTCGCTCTTTTTATGTAACCATCGTTATCGCTCCACGGGCGCTGCTGACGATCCTTCACCTGATGTTTTTCTTCTCCTGCAGACAGAACAAACCTCAGAAAGGAGGAATCTGCGTCGCTAACCACACCACGCCCATCGACGTGGTCATCCTGGCCAACGACGGCTGCTACGCCATGGTGAGTGACATCGGCAGGCTTTAACCGTTATTCCAGGCATCAGCATGTGATGATGTTATCCCTCGGTTTCGTCCTCAGGTGGGTCAGGTCCACAGTGGTCTGTTGGGGGTCATTCAGAGGTCGATGTCGAGGTCGTGTCCTCATGTTTGGTTCGAGAGGTCGGAGATGAGGGATCGCCACGCCGTGACCAGCAGGTGAGAGAGAGACAGAGAGAGAGAGACAGAAAGAGAGAGACAGAGAGAGAGAGAGGCAGGGAGGGAGAGAGACATGGAGAGGGGAGACAGAGACAGAGAGAGAGAGGGAGAGACAGGGAGATGGGAGAGAGAGAGACAGAGAGAGACAGACAGAGAGAGACAGAGAGAGAGGGGGAGAGGGTAGAGAGACAGAGAGAGACAGAGAGAGAGAGTGACAGAGAGAAAGAGACACAGAGAGAGAGAGACAGAGAGAGAGACAGAGAGGGAGAGAGAGAGACAGAGAGAGAGACAGACAGACAGAGAGAGAGGGACAGAGAGAGACAGAGAGAAAGAGACACAGAGAGAGAGAGACAGGGAGAGGGGAGAGAGAGAGACAGAGAGAGAGACAGGGAGAGGGGAGAGAGAGAGACAGAGAGAGAGACAGGGAGAGGGGAGAGAGAGAGACACAGAGAGAGACAGGGAGAGGGGAGAGAGAGAGAGAGAGAGAGAGAGACAGAGAGAGAGAGAGACAGGGAGAGGGGAGAGAGAGTGAGAGAGAGACACACAGAGAGAGAGAGAGAGCACCTGTAGTCTGCATCACCTGTTACTGATCATAAATGACGTCATCTTCTCTCCTTCGTTCTGCAGACTGAGAGGTCACGTCGCAGCGAGGACCAAACTTCCCATCCTGATATTTCCTGAAGGTCTGGAATGACCTCGTAACCATGACGATGATGATGATGATGATGATTGAGGTTTACTGGTTTAGATAACCTCTTCCTGTGTTTCTGCTCGTAACAGGAACCTGCGTCAACAACACGTCTGTGATGATGTTCAAGAAGGGAAGCTTCGAGATTGGAGGGACGATTTACCCGGTCGCCATCAAGGTTAGGTGAAGGATTTGAAATCAAACGTTTTCATCTTAAGAGGAGATTCAAGTGTGGTCGACCACGATAACCGACCGTCATTCATTATCAGGTCAGAAGAGAAATCAGAAAGAGTGTTTTTACCCATAATCCTCTGTGTGTGTGTGTCCCAGTACGACCCTCGGTTCGGTGATGCGTTTTGGAACAGTGGTAAATTCAACATGGTCAGTTACCTGCTCCGCATGATGACCAGCTGGGCCATCGTGGTCAACGTGTGGTACCTCCCGCCCATGACCATACAGGTACACCTGAAACACCTGCTCACCTGTCAGCAGGAGATCACAGAGTGTGTAGGAGCTGCTATGTGTCTGCAGGGGGCAGCGTTTCTTCTTCTTTGATACCTGTTGATGCTGCGTGTTTTAAAGTGTTCTAATCTCTGTTATTATAATGATCCATAGCATCAAAACGTACCAAAGCTTTAAATAACTTCACCTGTGTCATGAGAGAGGAACGAGTCCATCACCATCTGTACACAGAGGCGCTGGTGGTGCGGTGGTTTCGCCAATCCACACTCTCACTCTCGCTGATTTCCAACCCTATCCAATGTCATATCGCTCCAATAAAGCCAAAAAAAAAAAACTGCAGACAAACTCCTGCAGACTGTCGACATTGCACAAAAACACTGGCAACATTTGGGCGCTGAAAGTTTGCCAAAGTTTCTGTGCAATGTCCACAGTTTGTGCAGGAGTTGGTCTGCGGTTTTTGAAAATTAAAAACACGAAATGTTGGACTTCTACTTTTGTTTCCATGGTAACAGAAGAGGTATCGATACTATTCGATTTTTACGAGAATCATATCAAAGTTTTAACTTCTGGTATCGTGACGATCCTTAAATAATCTTAAAATCAACGAGTTAACCTCATGCCCTTCAGGCTCTCGTAGATAGTCGTCCTCAGTGTCTCCCTTTAGTCTCAGTGATGTAAAAGAAGGACACTGCTGCATCTTTGAATGTCTCATTTCACTTTAACAAACTCTCAGACAGCTCAGCTGACGAGTCCAAAGTAATATCCACCTTATGACATCACACATTGACCTTATGACATCACACATTGACCTTATGACATCACACATTGACCACATTGACTCTCAGCTTAAGACAGGACAGACATACAAAATAAAAGTGTGTCTGTGTGTGTGTGTGTGTGTGTGTGTGTGTGTGTAAACAGGACGGTGAGGATGCAGCTCAGTTTGCAAACAGAGTGAAATCTGCTGTTGCTGATCAGGGAGGACTGCTGGACCTGGCGTGGTGAGAACAACAAACACACACAGAAACATGCAGAGGCTTTTTAGGTCGGGTACAATCACTTCTATCTGAACCACTTCTCTTGCCCGCTTCCATCGCTGCAACACCTGTTGACCTGATAACTGCTCTCATATCTGGCAAACCGAGGGGCGTCCAAAACGGCGTGTCTTAAAACCGTCTACCTTCTCTGGTCCAAACAAATCCAGATCATTCAGGACTAGAATCTAAAGTTAGAAGGAGGACATACTGGCTGCTGCATTGTTGTCAGAGAAGCCAGCACTTCAACATAGCATGTTTCCTTAATGTCTGATCATATAGTAAGGTCACTTTATCATTTCACTCTCTCTCCAAACAAATCAGGACTTTTGTTTTTTGTGTTTCAGGGACGGAGGTCTGAAGAGAGGGAAGGTGAAGGACTCGTTCAAAGAGGAGCAGCAGAAGATGTACAGCAGCATCATCGTGGGACAGAGCGGAGCCCAGAGAGTGTGTGAGGAGGTCACAGAGGAGCCGTGACACACGCACACACACACACACACACACACACACACACACACACACACACACACACACACACACACACACACACACACACACACTGTGTGGACTTCTGTGTGTCGGACTCTTTTTTACTCTCAAAGTCTTATAGCAGCTCGGTCTCGGATCTGTCTTCATCTGAAGTCCTGTGTGTGTGTAGGACTGTGCTCCCGCCTGCAGGGGGCAGCATAAGACAACACAAGGATGGCGTTCTTCCTCCTGACTATCAGTGAAACTTGTGACCAGCTGGATTCTTTCAACGTTTTCACCGCTCACAGAAACAAAAAGCTCTTATTTTCTTATCGCCTCGGATGTTTTTAATGTTTGTATTTTTTTAAATATTCGTCTTTGACACCAAAACAAATATATCTGATCGTAAAAACACAGACAGCGTGTCCTCCTGGTGTCAGCTGTGGTTATTTCTGAATAATGTTAGTGGAGGCCTGAAGGGTGAGCTGATGTGATGGACAGGTTGTGTGTGTGTGTGTGTGTGTGTGTGTGTGTGTGTGTGTGTGTGTGTGTGTGTGTGTGTGTGTGTTTGTGTGTGTGTGTTTATTTTATAAGAATATCAACATGTTTAACGGCGAGATAATGAAACTAAAATCTGCTGAAGAGGCAGAAAGACGACGAGGAGAGAGCGTGTTGGACTCAAAGAAAGAGAAAGGAGACTTTCACTTGAGCCGCCATCTCTCACCCCGACTCTCATGGTGCATTCAGGTGGTGTCGGACGCATCGGAAAAACGAGAATCCAACAACTCCGAAATTCCGAACCAACGCACGGGTAAAAATAAGGTAAGACCACGCCCACGGTAAATAACCAGAGATGATATCAAACCCATAAAATTAATCAACAGAGGTAGAAACACACGTTATGGCTTCTTCATTATTATAAATTATTAGTTTTATACGGAGGAGTGTTCGGGCCGTACAAATCACGAGATGAAAGTCGTTATTTCAGAAGCGGTCTGTATGAAAATGAAAAGTTGTGAAGTTGAGGTCACTTTATTTGAACCCGTAGGTCGATTTGGTTCACAGTGAGCGAGTCGTTCTCCTCCACACAAACGACAGCACGGGACAGAAACACGATGAAGTGACAACGAGAAAGTAAAAAAAACCCAAAAAAAACAAGTAACCCATCGAAAGAATAAGACCAATGAAAAAAAAGAGAACGCAGAACTCTTCCTGCCGGTCGCAGCGCGCGCCCTGTGACATCGAGCTGCTTTAAAACTGTTTGATGAGGTCTCTAAATATTTCAGGGAAAAAAGGGAAAGTTCCGCACGCTGTTCTGTTCAGATCCCAATGAGCGATAACTTCATCACGTCAGAAGTTTCAGGACCCTGAAGAGAAAGTGGAGAGAGAGAGCGACCCTGATCCGGAGGACAGGGTCTCTTTGAGGCTCACGCAGGAGGCCGGCTGCTCTTCTGATTCATCCTCAGAATAATCATTTAAATCACAGCTTCATTTAAACCGATTTAAGAATTAAATATCAGAAATTAACGACTTTATGATCAAACATTTTATGGAGAGCGGCTCTGATACTCCGTCGTGGTTTTATACATTTATATATTTTTACTTTATTTTTCAGTGTGTTTCAGGTCGATGATTTAACGGCGTGCAGATGTTGTAAAATGTACGAGTCATCATGATTAGAGTGGCACCAGAGAGCCTGGTGGTTATGACTCGCGCCCGTGTACAGCGGCTAAAGTCCTCGTCACAGCAGCCGGGGGTTCAAATCCGTTCTGTTCGATCTAATGAAGGAAAAAAAGCCCAAAAAACAACTTTAAAAAAAAAAGTCAAATCAAACTGAAGACGGAAAAATAATAACGTTTTTAAAATCAAAGAGCTGCAGATTGCAGCAACACGAGCATGAGTGCAACACATCAAAGGTGATAAAAACCTGATCCACCGTGATCACTGAGGCACCATGAGGTCAGCGTGGTGAGGTCGACATCGTGAGGTCAGCATGCTGTTGGTCAGCGTGGTGAGGTCGGCGTGATGAGGTCAGCGTGATGTGGTCGACGTGGTGAGGTCGGCGTGGTGAGGTCGGCGTGGTGAGGTCGGCGTGATGAGGTCGGTGTGGTTGGTCGGCGTGATGAGGTCGGCGTGGTGAGGTCAGCGTGATGAGGTCGGCGTGGTGAGGTCGGCGTGGTTAGGTTGGCGTGGTGAGGTCGGCGTGATGAGGTCGGCGTGGTTAGGTCGGTGTGGTGAGGTCGGCGTGGTGAGGTCGGCGTGGAGAGGTCGGCGTGATGAGGTTGGCGTGGTGAGGTCAGCGTGGAGAGGTCGACGTGGTTAGGTCGGTGTGGTGAGGTCAGCGTGGAGAGGTCGATGTGGTTAGGTCGGTGTGGTGAGGTCAGCGTGGTGAGGTCGGCGTGATGAGGTCAGCGTGGTGAGGTCAGCGTGGAGAGGTCGACGGGCGTGATGAGGTCATCGTGGTGAGGTCAGAGTGCTGTTGGTCGGCATGGGGAAGTCGGCGGGCGTGATGAGGCGAGCGTGGTGAGGTCAGCGTGGTGAGGTCGGCGTGATGAGGTCACCATGTGTCCTCAGCCCTCCTCTCCCTCGGAGCGATGATGGAGGAGGAGGAGCCTCAGAGGAATCTGAGGCAGACATGTTTACCGTGACGGAGCTTTAATAAAGAAAGCAGCGAGTGTGAAATAACACAGTTTGTCTTCCCCCACGCCCCCCCCCCCCCCCCCCCCCCGCCCTCACTGCCGCCTCGTCTTCCTCCCATCACAGACGCTCACACACAAATGTTTGTTCTTCCCTAACAAGATTGTGAATTATTAATCGGATCTGAAGCCGCTCCTCTAACCCGATTGTGGAGGTGGGATTGTTGGCGAGCGATGCTGCAGCACGCCATTCACTGTGATGTATGTGTCTGCACATCTTTAGATCCAATTTAATGTGATTCAGATAGATTTCAGAGGGACATCATAAAAGGCATTGCTGTGACCCGCCTGTACACTCCATACGACCCCCCCCATCCCCACGCCGCCCTCCCTCTCCCCCCTCCATCGAACGTCCCGATATGTTGATTCAATTTGCTCGATTCGACTCTTACCCCGCGCTGATCTATACAAATGCAATGCAGGTACACTAAGTAAATATGAATACATTTCCAAATTGAATCGCGGTGAATGTAGTGCACGGAGGACATCATTTAGAGGCCGCTGTGCTGGGAAGAGACCACTCACGGGCTAAATGACTGAAGCCCCCTCTCAGACGCACCATTACTGCAGCTAATGCCTTTAAAGACATCGTTCTGCCATCTATCCTGCACTCTGCAGTAATGTATGGAGGCTGGGGAGGGACAATACAGAGGGGGGGGGAGAGAGAGAGAGAGAGAGAGAGAAAGAGAGAGAGAGAGAGAGGGATCGATACGAACCGCCCCGTCCTCATTCAGACACATTCCTTTAAATCCATACGTTGGCCTGCAGCTCGTCCTACATGGACTTCATGTATTTATATAAATGTAGACGCTTCTTGTTAATGCTGTTTTAAATTTCTTCTCTGAAGGATCATTTGTCTCGTCAGATCGGGTTGACACGAAACCAGAATTTCCGCTGCCCAGTTCTGATCCCTGTTGGATACCAGGTATAATTCCCTCCAAGCACAGCAGACACAAGTGGCTTTCTTGCTACAGGTTTATTTGAAGCTTTCCTCAAATCCTCCATGAAAACTAAACAGTATAAAACATGAAAATTATTTAACAATATGAGCAAACATAAATAATAACATACACAGCATGTGATGTAATATCAATTAACCAAAAGTAAAATACGAATTAAATCAATTAAATTACCTCATTGGCTACATGCTAATAAGAGAGAATTAAAGTTGAATTTAATGAGAGCCAGAGTCCATGCTTGCTGTACCGTTGTAAATCTAATTCTAATGAGAGCAGTCCAATGTGACCTTAAAGGTAACTTCAAAATAAAACGTCACTTGTATTTAATAAAATGATTAACTTAAATGTATAAATTATTATTATTATTATTATTATTAATAAATCTTGTACCAAAACTAAACTTAAATACAACCTAATTCTTAAATTCTACCTGAAAAAGGTAAACAATAATTGCAACAGTTACACCCCGACTGCAAAATCAGAAGTCCCAGTCACAAAGTTTTGATAATTTCTTCTTTTAATCTTTAAAATCGTATTATCATATAATTAAAAATATTTGTTGTAAGCATGTGAGCTCTGTTTGATTTAAAATCATAACTTTAATTATTTATACAAAGAAAACTTTAAAGAAATAAAATCTCTGCACGAGAAAACATGCAGCCGCTTCTGTGTGTGTGTGTGTGTGTGTGAGTGTGTGTGTGTGTCTGTCTCTGTGTGTGTGTGTGTGTGTGTGTGTGTGTGTGTGTGTCTCTCTCTGTGTGTGTGTGTGTGTGTGTGTGTGTGTGTGTGTTGCGTGTCTCTGTGTCTCTGTGTGTGTGTGTGTGTGTGTGTGTGTGTGTGTGTGTGTGCGTCCTCCTCCAGAGTCTCCGAGTGGTTCTGACCGTTAGGGGGAAATGTGAGACCGGGCCTTTTTTCCCAGCATGCCTCTGATTTGCATACACTAATGAAACGAGCTATAATTGGTCAGAATTGATTTTTTTCTCTGTGCTTTGATTGAGCTACAATTGAGTCTGAAGTTCTTCAAGTGGAGATCTGATTGATTTGAGGTTGAATTCCAGTTTATTTAGTTTAGAAAATAATTATGTACTCATGCAGTGATTGGACGGGCAGAGGAGGAGAGCGGCTGCCCCCCTCCCCCCCTCCCCCCTCCTGTTTGTTATGAGAGGAATCATTTCTGCCGCCATCTCCAATCCGTCCCAAAGCTTTCATTGTGTTTTACAGGTGGAGGAGGCGGAGTCACATGAAAAATGTCCTGCAGCGCGGTACATGAAGGTGTGAAATTGCAGACTCCTCTTTGCCCCCCCCGGCCTCGAGCCTCAGAAGGTATTTCTTCTTTTATTGACAGAGCGTCTGCCGCTCGCCGACAGCCTCCTCCAGCCCTGATTGCTTTTGTTTCCAGGTCACCTCCTATCTATTGCTGCAACTTTTCCAATTTCTCCGGGCTTGTTGTATGAAGACAGACGGCGCCGTGTGGGGAACGTACATAAAGCTGCGGCGGGGAGGCGACACAAAGGAAAACACGGAGGAATCTTCTCTCCGTCACGCAATCGGGTCCCGTCAACGCCTCCTGATTCAACTTCATCAAAGCAATAATCAAATAAACGCTGTGCTTCATTAATAAGAAATTATCTCAGCATGAAGATTAATTACATTAAACTTATGAGAGTGTGTTTTTTTTGTACGACTCTGAGGTGGGAGATGATGGATGATGAGAGCGGCGTGATGAATGGAGAAAGCGGCGGAACTAAATTGAAAGTGTACTCATCCGTCCTGCGCGCACGACTAATGACAAATTGAGCGTGTCACGTTCAACAATGCACGCCAGAGCGACTGAAGGCGGCCCACAGGAAGCCGCTGCTGACGGGAAACCAACGCAGGATTCATCCCCAAAACATCAACACAGCGTCTTCATTTCCTCCGTTTGTAACATCCACTCAGGTGGCGTGCGCTCACTGAAACACGGGGAGGAGTAACGCCGTCTACCCGTTTTTAAAGGACTCATGAATATGCACGTATCTGTTTGATAAAAATAATGGATGCATTCATGTTTCAGCCTAAAGGTGGAGCTCATTTTAATTACTTTAAAGCTTGTACATGCTCACTTATCTTATCTGAATCTGGAACCATCTTTAATAAAACATAATCCTTCATAATAAGTCGCCCCGGGGCCGCCTCATATTACAGGGAGGTGGCAAAGCCACAGGTCCCAAATATCTCGATCGTGCCGCTTGGTTTCACATCACTGCGTTGAGTTTAAGTTTTTACCTCAAACATGTTTCAAGGTTTAGAAGGTCCTAAGTCTCTGACTAGACTCTTCTCCTCTGTCGCCCCCCGGTGGTGAAACGAAGTACCAAACTCCATTCGACCCTCTGCACCTTTAAGAAAAAGCTAAAGACCCGGCTCTTTATGAATACCTTCTAACTTAATGATGATGGCAGGGTTTTTCCTGCATAGAGAATTCTTTGGCGCCCCCCCCAAAGAGGTTTTACCCAGCGCCAAAGGAAAATCACGAGCGCCAAAAGAAAAAAAAGACGATTCAAATTGCAAATCAAATCCTCCCTGAATGTATGTTAAAACTATCAATACATCAAATGAATGTTGAAAAAGCAGAACATAAACTTATATACGACGTCTCTGACTTCTAGCAGTCATCTCCCCTCTCATCCGTTTACGCATGCGGTTTGAGTTTGGCAAGTTAATTTCAAGGAGCAATCCACTTCATGGCGGTAAATATTTGTCCCAACAGTCATGTTAAAACTATACTAAACCGCGTATGATGTAGGCTAGCTGCGGCTACTTGTCCCTGCTCCTCTGCTCTCTGCAGACGGGTCATCGCGGGGGCACGCCGAGACGAGACACACCAACATACATGGCTCAGTTAGCTGATCCATGGCACACACACCGGAACGCCACCCACCGCGCGCACCTGTTTACTTGTAGTGCAACTGTGCAACGGAACACGGTCGGGAACGCACGTTCACTTCCACCGTATCTGCTTTTATCAACAATCAATAAGTTAACGACCGTAACGTCAGCCAGCTGTAGTCTGTGAACTTCTCCACACAGACTGTCAAACAGTGCTGCGTTATAGCCAGCAAACATATAATTATCTGTGACTTAAATCTGTGATTATTTGACATAATACCTTAACTCAAATAAATGTACTTAAACAAATGTGTATGTAAAACGAAAGCACAATTTAAAGGAAAAGAGCAGCCATCATAGGTAGAGGGTGAAATGCACTGAGGATGTGACCTCCCCTCTCCCAATCTCATTACACCCCTCTCCCTCAAAATCCCTCTCCTCCCATGTTTCACTGTTGCAATAAAAAAAAGTATTTACCAGATTTAATTGGGGTTTCAGTAACTTAAGCATAATGATAATATTATTTATAAAATGGTCGGAAATAACAGGAAATGCACAGATTTCTGTCAAATAAGTTAATACAGACTCGTAGACTATACTGTTATACGTGGGTCGAACGTTTACTACGGCGCATATAGTCACCCCCCAAAGGCCCATTCTGAGCCAGGAATAACCCTGGATGATGGTCTCGATATCATTGATGATGATGATAGTTGTGACGATGGTTTTTGTTTGATAACGATGACTTATAAGATGGTTTTTATACTGATTAGAGCTCTCAAGAACTGCCCTCAATGTTGTGCTTTGCCTCTGTTCACTTCCTGTCAGCACCTTTGTGTCCAATCAGACTCAAAGCTGATCGTTTGCTCTTACTGACACTGTTCCCTTTTTTCTAGATCCTTGCTTGTGTTGTACTTACTCTCTGATGTACGTCGCTTTGGATAAAAGCGTCTGCTAAGTGAATTGTAGAAAGTCGAAGCTCAAGCAGCGAAACAGTTCATCTTGCGACCCCTCGACTCATTCTGCTGTTTAAAACATTTTCCTACAGCTCGGCGCCGTCATGCTGCCGCTCCCCTCACATCAGACATTTTCTAGAAATGTTCAGGAGTGTGAAAGCGGCTTACTGAACTGCAGGTGTATATATTTAGAATATTTTTGGTAACAGTTGAAATTGTGGACTGTACCTTTAAGACATTCTGTGTTGCTAACTTACAAGAGGAGCGACGAGAGCACGAGGCGTCTCCTCGCTATGATCACCCATTTTTACCAGAACTTTTCCAGCTAACAGTATGCTAACAGTATGCTAACAGTATGCTTACAGTATGCTAACAGTTTGCTAACAGTAAGTTGACAGTATGCTAACAGTATGCTGATGTGCTGAGTGTGTTGTGGTAAATACGTTATCTCATCTCCATCTCATTCACACTTTTTTAAAATCAGTCTCAACAACTTTTGAGGGATGTAAACAAAATGTAGACGTTTCTATCAGGCAGAGTCAGAGAGTCTGATTTCAAATGTAGCCTGAGAGTGTTTGTTCACACTCGCTGGAAGGTTTTCTTCATCTCTAACAGAAGTTCCTCTCGTTCTCCTTTTTCTCCGTGTAACATGATTAAATCGCCTCCTTTGCTTCCTGCACTGATTGTTAACTTTCATTATTTTTCTGAATAACTTCCTGGAAACAGCGATGAGGATTGATTACCAGGGTATTTTTCTCTTTGCTGTGTTTAAAAAATCAAAAGGACTGACATGCAGCCAAAGTTACAGATGATCAAAGTGGTGTTAAAGAAGCGTCTGGCTCGTCTCCAGCTCTCAGCCTCCGCTCTGAATGATTTCACCATCTGTGAGATTACAGCAGCTGCTGATGAACAAGACGAGCTCTATCAATCTGCAGCCGCCCGTTCAGATTACAATCCCACTGATATCTCTGCTTCAGACCCTCACTGTCCTCAAGTTTATATTTTTGATTTTACCACGTTACATTTCAATTTACTGCACCCTGTATTTAATGTTTGTCTACTTTCAAACCCCCTCGCTAACCTGAAGGTTAAAGACAAATATCATAAATCAATTATTCTATAAAGTGAATTAATATATTTTATCCATTTCTAATCATGCATACATAAGAGCTGCATCCAGGTTTCTTTTGCTCTAAACATTGATGTGGTGATTTCATGGGGCCTTGGTAAATTGTTCACACATTCACCTCACTTCAAGAATGATTTCCTGTCGGGCGTGAGGAAGGGAAACTATTTAGACGTTAGTGTACAGGAGTTAGTCTGCAATTTCTGATGGATTCATTCCAAACCTACAAACCTTTATTAAGATGTTTATGTAACGCTCTGACTCATCATTAAAATAAAGGAGATTTTATCCTTTGAAGAAGTGTGGTATCAAACATTTTGTTAACGGCTCTTTTTTTATCTAAGCATTTGTTGTTAAAGGTGAAAAATATTAATATTTCTATTTTTACGCTCATGACAATCAAGTCACTAATGATGCAGCGAGCGTAGTCTTTGAAACACACATTGTGATATAAGCTCAATAAACAGGTGAAACATTTAAACATTTGCTCTGTCTGTTTTTTTCTCCTACTCTCTAAACTCGAGACGTTCAATCACAGGAACAACTTTCAAAGAAGATTACACATCTTGATTTTATTCCAAGTTCATATTTGGCAGGTCCATGCTGAGCGTCATCCATCACGGCCTACACTTTCTGATCAGCGTCTCTCGGGTGGGGGGGGGGGGGGTTCATCTCTCCTCTCCCTCCAACCAAAGCAAACAGCAACGCCGGCGAGCAGCCCCCGTCTCCAATCTCATCGTGCTCGGCAGCAGCAGCAGCAGCGAAGAAATAAAGAAATAAAACATGAGCTCAGCGGAGCGGCACGCTCGGCAACTTCTCTGCAGAATGAATACTTTTTAATTTCTGTGCGGCGGATGGCCCCGGGCCCCCGGACAATGTTGATGGATGATGTTTTAATGCTGCTGAATGTTATTTTTACTGAACAGGGAAAACTATAAATTTTGACTTCATTGGCCATGATTGTGCCTCGTGCATAAAGCGCGGCGGCTGAGCGGCGCCCGTGAATAATCGCCCCCCTCGCAGCAGATGTTCCTCCGCAGAAACCAATTCCTCGGATAAGATTTGCAGAAGATTAATTGTCTACAGCTGTTTCATGGCCCGCTGCAATCTTAATACATTTATGATAAGTTTAAAAGCTCAGCAGAGGCAGCGAGAGAAAGAGACGCTTTATTCTTACATCTGGATTCATATCGTCTGTCAGATTCATCATTAGCCTTTCTGCACGCTGCCGACGACCACGAGGCCGGGCCGTCATTAACGTTCACATGCAACAGTGTCTCGCTCCTCCTCCTCCTTTATCCTCCACATATTTTCATCTCCTCTCCTTCACTGACTGAATTATTCAGATTTGTGCAAATGACTTGTTTTCATTTTTCCTCGCTGGGAGTGGAAATTGAAAGTGACCCGGCGTGACCTCCGTCTATTACTCAAGCTAAATTGCAGTGAGTGTGCAGTGCGGCTCATTGTATCGCCGCCGCGCTTTGTTAACCGCCGAGCCGTGACCCTGCACGCTCGCAGCATCTGTACCACAGAGGAAGAATTGGCGTGTTACGACCTGCACTCCTCGCCTTTATAACGCCCATTTAAATATTCTCAGCAGAACAAAAGCAATCATGTCGGGGGCCCCGGGGCCGGTCAGGGGCAGCGCTCTGCAGGACGCCACTTTAGGGTGAGTTTTTGAAGAACCATTTGGTGTTTAAAAGTTCCTGACACATGAAGGCTGTGAGGTTTTCATTTAACCCTTGCAGGGCCCCCCCCCCCGCTCTGTGTGTGTGTTTTTCCATGGCGGCTCAGATCATTTAACGCTGCAGAGCTTTCTCTCTGCTTGATCGTCCACATTTATTATTTATTACGGGAATCATCTCGCTGATGGAAAGAATCAGAGGAGACTCTGCAGCTGCCTCCTCACGCCCGTCAGCAGTAAATAAACGTGTAATAAACGCTTTATAACTCGCCATGATGCAGCCGAGGAGGCTCGCCACCATGTTCAAACTTCAGTTTAAAATTCAAACCGTACCGTTACCACGGCAACTAAAAGAAAAGCCCAATGCGCCCAACATTAGGGAGTCATCAAAGATAGCAGAACTCCTGCACGGTGTCTAAATTACCCAGAAACATCGGCAACGCTTCAATCTTCATGTGACATTCTTCAGAGGTGTGCAGGAGTTTGTCTGTAATCTTTGATGACTCATTCCTCTCCGGTCTCATGAAGATTTGGTTCTTTTTGATTCCATCATTAAAATAAAAGAGATCATTTCATTTTAAAACTCATGGCATCGGCTCCAAGCGGGCGGCCCGGGTTCGAATCCGACCTGTGGCTCCTTTCCCCGCTCTCTGTCTCTCTGATTTCTGACTCTGTCCACTGTCCTATCCCTCCAATAAAGGAACAAAAAACCCAAAAACAAATCTTAAAAAAAGAAAAACATGGCAACAAAAATACATCAAAACGTTTGACGGCCTTCACTGTTAGAAGTCATGTTTTTTACTCTTTCATCATCTCATCGTGACGATCTCTCTCATTGTGAGCCACTTTTTAAAATCTGTTGACAAAAACTTTAAAGTCAACTTACTGTCAGGTTTGCCGTTCATGATAAAAGAAGGCAAATTAAACATATAAATCCAGATCTACAAAAATATGAAGAATATGATCCTTCAAAATAAAAGAAAATACCACACACATGCATGGCCTTGAAAGGATGTTTTAAATATGAATTCATGTTTTTCTGTGAGTGTGACGCCCTCGTGCAGCTTCCGTTTGATCCTATTAGATTTATATTAATTAAATTTTTGTTGGAGCGATGATGATCACAGAGCAGAGAGAAAATGAAGACATGAATTTAAAGATTAAAAACGATAAAAAACGATGAACAGGATTACGGTCAACGTCGTCCTTCTTTGATTGTTTGACCTTACATTTCTCGTGTCAGTTCTTTTCTAATCCAGGAGGATTCAGTGGATTTTTTTAAGAGCTCAGCACATAAAGATCATTCATATTATAAAATATTAAACATGGCTGAATGAGACATTAAAGGAGCAGTTTGGAGATCTGGTGGTGAAATTTGAAAGTTGAAGAAGTAAAACAATTCTATGTTTTATTTTCTGAAGTAAATACTCAAACTTTACTCAAAGAATAAAATGTCTCCCTGAACATTGTTAGGAGATAAAAAGCGACCTTCGAGAGATACGGCTTCACTGTTGCCTCACGTCTCAGTATCATTTTTTCTTCAAACAGTTACAGGGAGCACATGTTCCTCTGAGGACAGTTTGAGTTTAGAGTTATGAACATAAAACACAGAATCTGTACATTTCTCCATCAAACCTCCACAGTGCACCTTTAAGAATAAGATAAAAGAAAAGACACACACACACACACACACATACACACAGACAGACAGACAGACAGACACACACACACACACAGACACACACACACACACACACACACACAGACACACACACAGACACACACACACACACACACACATACATACAGACACAGACACACACACACACACACACATACACACACACACACACAGACAGACAGACACACACACACACACACACACACAGACACACACACACACACATACACACACACACACATACACACACACACACACACAGACACACACACACACACATACACACACACACACATACACACACACACACACACACACACACACACACACACACACACACACACACAGACAGACACACACACACACACACACACAGACACACACAGACACACACACACACACACACACACACACACACACACACACACACACACAGCAGCTGTGTATAGGCTGACAGGAAGTGGTCATAAATAACGGGGACTAAGCGCCATCAGCTCGGCCTCTCCCTCACTCCTGCGACACCTCAGACATTGAACATGACATAACGCGCCGCAATAAAACTAAACGCTCACTTCATAAACGTGCATGATTTACAAGCAGCGTATGGGACGAATTCAGTTCCATTAAATATGCAAAAACAATGCGGCTGCATCGCTTTAATTTATCCTCCCGTGGCGCCAGGACTTAATTACTGATTGGTTTCTTGTTTCTCTCGCCGGCGCTCATTAGGAAATGTGTGTTAATGAAGTGAACGTTTATTCTGTTTTTAATTCACAGGGCTTTAAAAAAGGAGCACACACGTTTAATTTCTCCTTAAAGGTGAGATCTTTATTTAAACACGTTCACTCCCCTCACATCATCATTCCTCCCGACCTCCTCTTCCTCCCCGCACACCTTTGTACAAACAGATACCTGTCACCTATGAAGAATAGCATCGCCCCTCAACAAATGCCTCATTCTCTGCGGATTATTTACTTTTAATGGGCGGGCGGGGGGGATGAGAAAAGCACTTAATATGTGCTCACACGAGGCGTGATGTATGGGGTCATCGTAACACCGGTGGCACCGCCCCGAGACGCTCGTTGGAAATAAATCTGTTTCGCTGCCGGGCTCTGCACACAGGTTTACTACAGTATGTGCAGCAGGAAGACGCTCTATTAGATAGTTCATGTCCCAGAGGAGTTTATGATTTAGATTTTTTTTATAATTTAAAGGCTGGAGACCAGGAGGAGGGCGGGCTATAAAAGTCACACAAAGAAATCAAACGTAAGAGGACGACTTCCTGCAAAAAAACCTGAAAAAATAACCAGAAACTTTATATATAAAATTAATAAAACAACTTTAAAACAACAGCTCGATTTTAAAGAGGACATATCATCCCCCTTCTCCACCTTTTCAAACAGTCCCCCGTGGTCTAAATGAAACATCTGTGCTGTGCTTTGGTCAAAATATAACATGAATCTAGCACCAGAGGAGGTTTGTGACCCTGTATAAACCAGCTCTCTCAAAACGCTCCGTTTTGGTGTGTGTGTCTCTTTAAATGCAACGATCCCCCCCTGAGTTTTCCCAGTAGACATCACTCCTCTGTAGCGAGAATAAAAATGGCCAACCTGTGCAAAAGTTTTGTTCTAGGCTGGGGGTGGAGTCCATGGGTGGAGATACCAGGGGAGGGGAGGGTATCCCACTGTGACCTCACAAGGAGAGCACACTTGAAACGGAGCATTTTCCTCTGTGTTGTAAGACTTATGCAGACCACAAACAAAGGACTGGATGGTTTTATTTCACATGTTGTGGATCAGTAGACTCTCAGGTTACCCAAATATATGTTCAAAAACACGGTGGATTTTTCATAATATGCCCCCTTTAAGACTCCAGAGCAGTATTGTGGCCCTCGCTGTCTTGTTTCTTTGGCCGCCAGAAGTGACCATATTCAGACAACCAGAAACATATAAAGTTGCGGATGATTTGTAGTCGAATGTTATGTCAGACTGGAGATTTAATAACAGATTTCTCCAAAAGGTTAAAGAAAATCTTCCAATTAGAAACTACCAAAGCAGAGCGGATGATGTTTCACCTGAAAGACAGAATTAAAAAAAATATTTTACACTTACCGAAACGTGTGTGTCCAGCGTTCTTGTTTTTGGTCAATCTGGGGACGATGACTTTAAACAGGTTTGTAGGGACGTCCCTCTGAAGACGGGATATCTGGAGACAAAAGCAGGATGAATATGAATTGCAGGCGTGTTTGTGTGACAGCTTTTGTGGATGAGTTGTGTGTCCCCTTTTATCAAGCGTTCTTGTTTTCGGTCACTCTGGGGACCATGTCTTCTAACAGGTTTGTGGAGACGTCCCTCTAAGGCGGGAAATCTGGAGACAAAAGCAGGACAAATATAATTTACAGGCTTGTTTGTGTGGCAGCTTCTGTGTGATGAAATATGCGTCCTCTTTGGGCTGAGCTCCACTCTGACAGGACTTATATGGAGACGGCCATGAGGATTTAAAAGGTGCCATTTATTTGCCATTTGGTGTTATTAATATTCATGATAAATCATCGGCACCAAAGAGCCACTACTCGTGTGTTTTATGATGGTTATTAATAACGACTCGAGCGCTCTCTCTCTCCCACTCATACAGCTCTGCACTGTTAATGATCAAAAGTATTAATTCCCACAGTTTTCCATTATTAATATCCTGGATGGAGATAAAGAGTAATATTAATGTAAGGCCACCATAAAGACACCGTCATTACTTCAGTCCTGTCATCATTTGTCTTATTTAAATCCCACAGTGATAAGGCTGCATTTTAATTTAAATAAAGACATTAATTTATTTAATGCTGAGTAATCAAAGCAATATTTTGCAGAAAAGCTCGTTAGATCGATCATAAATCTTTTTAGGGATGACCAGTCATGGATCATGCTTGATTAGTCGTATTATTGGTCTTTATGAGCAGAGAGACTCAGAGAAATAGGATCTCATGCACTCCTTATTATTCTGTCTTTTAAACACATTTTACACGACGTCTGGTTTGACTAAAGTGAGTTCATCACCTCCAGAAGCTTTAAAAAGATCAAATGTAGTTAAACACAAAAAGAGGATTTTTGAAAATGCAGATTTTAATAGACTCATAACAAAGTTTTAACCTAAATGTATTTACTATAGGCCTAATAATGTCTTGTTTTTGGAGTACCTAAAGCTTCTTTTCTAGTCTTCTTCAAAGTGCTTTTTACACCGCAGGTCACACCTACACATTCACACGCTGATGGTAGAGGCTGCTCCTCTGGGTGCTGGCGTTGTCAGCTCTTGGTCTTTTAGTGGAAAAGGAAAAGAAGAGGTGGAGGAGACAAATAAGGAGAAACCGCACTAATGGGTGAAAGCATGGATACTACAGCGGCAGGCTCAAGGGGCTTTCCTGAACCTGTGTCGAGAGCTGGAGAGAAATGAAACCTCTGAACAGAGACATTTCCAGTTTTGGACATTGACTTTACCGTTTGTTCTAACTCTCCTCATCTTTTCATTTCCTTTCTTTACAAACCATTTTATATATCCTCTCTCATTTCATCTTTTATTTTTAAATCTCTTCTATAAATCTGGACAGTTGTTATTTTTTACTTATTGTATTTGTGTGATAGTAATCTCTGTTTGTTTGTGTATATATATATATATATATATATATATATGCCACAAAACCAGAATCCTAAACTTTGACATGACTTCAGTCAAAATCAAACGATATCATTTCCTGTTTTTTTACCGCGTCAACCGGTCCTTAGCGCTGGATATTGGGTAATTTCTTGTTGATAATAAATTCCAGTCATATTCCTGCACAGGTTCTAAATTGCACAAAAACATTGGCAACATTTCCGTATATTTTTGTGCCACTTAGAGTGCGGGAGTTTATCAGCTATTTGTGATGGATTCATTCCTCTCTTACACACCTCTCTGAGACTGAGACGAGAATTATTCCTTTGTTTTCTTTATTTTCCTGCACACGTATCTACAAAGTATAAATGTGACAACCTTCACTTAAAGATGAAAAGAGTCTTTTTATGTCGCTCTCAGAAAAAGAGAAAGTGAAATGAAACCTGCGTCTATACGGCTGACTGCTCCTCTCCGTGCGGCGAGGTTTCAGTAAACAGCGTTTCATCAGAGAGGAGACGGAGGCGGCGGCACTTGTTGACGGGGGAGGGGTGGGGGGGATGAATCCTTAGATTATGCTTCGGGGGCCGTGCACTCGGAAAATGAGAAGCGAGGCCTCAGCCAACACACACCCAGCTGCCTCCTGATCAGCCTTTTAATAACCTGTAATATTGTAGCAGCAGATCTGCGCCGGGCGGCGGCTGATTGATGGGCTCTCCGATGAGACATCACAAGAGCAAGGGGAGATTGACCAAACAACTAAACATACAAATTATTAAAAAAGGAGGGGTTACCCTCTGCACCCCGGGAGGAAAGTGAATAACCTTTAGTTAAGATGATACCGTTTTCCAAGTGCAATTTATAGTCTATTGACTGGAGAAACTGTCTTTTCAGATCTGCGGAAATTGTCTTACATTGCAGATGAGATCTGCCGCTTGACACCGGATTTGGAGGCCAGGGCGACAGCAAATATCACATTAGCTGCCCGAGAGCTGCAGAGATGATATCAGACTGTGTTTCAGCTCTGGACAAACACAAGCACATATCATCCCATCTCCCAAACACAACCTCCTCCGCCTCAGACACACACACACACCGACACGATCCAGAACACGTCCGTCCACTTCAGACGATACTGAACCTCTCCATGAACGAGCAATACTTACATCTTTATCTGCACCGATGCAGCAAAGACAACAACAACAACAACAACAACAACAACAACGTCTTTATGTAGGAAGTATGACGGTGCATGATTGGTGTTTAAAACATGTCTTTGTTGAGTTCCCATCACCGACCTGACAAATGTTTACCTTTTCATTAACAATCAGAAACATTATTCAGAACCTTAAAATATCTAACCTGCCCGACTCTGATGACAGTTTATCTGATATTACCACATGTTGATGTTTTTTTTTAATGTGCGCCCTTTACAACTATGCAAAAAAACCGAAAATTTTTGGCTAAATAAAGCAGGAAAAAACCTGTTAATGTAAATATAAATGTTTTTTTAACTTGTTTATTTTTTTTCATCTTTTAAGGATTCAGAAATCTTGTTCACACAAAAAAGATAATTTATGTTTGCTTGTTGATTTTCTATATTAACAAGTTTATTTTTGCATTTATTTAAAATAGTGACTGTGCATCTAAACGAACATAAACATGTAAATATGCCGGCTTTTATAGATATGCTAAAGGATAATTTCCATCTTTGGCAGGTTAGTGGTTCACACATTTACAATAAACCAAACGAGGAAAAACAAAAGAACAAGTTTTGCCCAATTACCACATGTCTTTTACTTTTATCCAAAAAACACATTTTTGCTCAATTTAAAAGGTAAGCAAGCAAGAAATAACCCCTTAATGTAAATATCAATATGTTTTGCAAAACTTTTATCATTTATGTTTGCTGATTTATTTATTTCCAGCACATTAAGATTTTTTTTTTTAACATGTTAGTAACAGTGCGTCTAAACCAGGGATGGGCATCTTTGGTCACAGCAAGGGCCACATTCATTTAATTCTCACTGCCAGAGGGCCAAATTGTAGAATACAAAAACGATTACTGTCAATTATGTCTCAAATTTAACTTAACATATACCAGTGATCAAATATTTTTATGGACATATTTCTGGTTTTCATGGCAGATTTTGTAATGTTTTCTTCTTGTTTCCAATTAATTGATATTTAAAAATTGACCTGAGGGCCACGTTGAGGGTTGATGGGGGCCGCATGTGGCCCCCGGGGCCGCCTGTTGCCCACCCCTGGTCTAAACGATAATAAACATGCAGATTGCAGCTATAGGCTCATTTCCATCTGTAGTCCCTCGGCAGGTTAGTGGTTCACACACATTCAAATTTACATAAAACCAAACAAACTGTACATCATTCTACAGCATAGAAAGTGTCTGTACGATGTTTTTCAAAACAAACCAGTGCTGGAGTTTTGCACATTTTGCATAAGTGTTTGTTCCTACAAAATGGCCTCATTTGTTCCTCCTGGAGTTTTTTTTTCTGGTATGATTTATCTTGATTAATAAAAGATCTCATCAATGTGGTGTCACTGTAATATTGTCTTTATAAACACTGATATCTTCTTAACGTGTGTAAACAAATTAAAGAATAAAATCCATATTATGTGCTTCTAATTAAATATCTTTAATAATTAAATGATCTTGTTCCAGAGCCGTATCTTGTATATATATATATATATATGATATATAAGTCGTTGTCTTGCTTAAATGAAGCATGTTAAATCGTTTACACACGTTATTTAGTTCAACATTTTCATCTTGTGACACAAACGATCTAATTATCTCGTGTGAATATTTTTGAGTAAACACAAAGCTATCCTGTCCCTGAAAGATATCTGCTCTAAAATCTTCATCTTTTTGTAAATGAAAACATTTTCCTGTCGACGTTTTGATTCTTCTGCATGCTCTATAATCCTGTTTTATTTTTTTGTCCAGAAGCTCCGCGTCATGTGCACACATTATTATCTTGTCCAGTTTTTGTCCGGATCATTTTAAAGTCCTTTTATTGGACATATTTCCTGATCTGAATTATTGTGTGGTATTGATTTCCTCTCACAAAGAGACAAAAGGCGCCCTCGTTCACAGTCTGACAGGCTGACTGATTAGACCGAGGATCTGGCTTTTTGCAGCAGAGTTTACACTCAGCTGGCGTTTCTCATTACCGCTCAGCCGAGGATGTTTTGACAGGAAGGATCCTTCACTTGCCACTCAAGTCTATCAATGTCAGCAGCAGGGCTCAGACACACACCCATATATTTGGATTAAACAGTCAGAGTCATTACAGCGAATGTTATTGACCTTTTAAGATACAACTTTAATAGCTTTTCTCTCCCCTCTCTGTCCGCCTGGCTGTGAAACATGAGGGCTGCCGTGCTGATGAAGTCCCCCTCAGGGTTTGCCTGGAATTGGAATCAAATACTTTAGATCCCCTCTTCCTTGCAGGTAATGCCTCCGGCTTTGTGCCCCAGAAAGGAGAAATTAGAGGAAAAGCACACAATGAGAATGAGGAGCAGGCGATCGGGATTACCCGACAGGACACTCATTTTCCAGAGGCCAGCCAAGCTCGACAAAGCCTGAGAGCGGGACCGAGACCAACCGGCTGCTTTTACACCAGACGCATAATTTTACCTCTGACTGGAAAAAGGAAGTATCACAAAACGCTCACATTAAAGACATTCTTACAGAGATTACCTCGTGGATACAGAGAGAAAACTAAAGATAACAAGTCCGTCATGTTAAAATCCAAACGCTTATCAAGAACCTTTCAGAGAAATGGAAAATGTTGTCATCAACTTTTACAGCTTCAACAGTGAAGAGTATGGACGTAAAGAGGGGGGGGCTTTTTCACACAAATGATTCAAGTTAAAAATCAAACAATATAGATTTCTGCTCGATACCATGGCAACAAAAATAGAAATACACTCAATAGTGGGTAATTCACTGTTTTAAATCAGGACTAATTAATCTAATTTGTATTAGAAAAATTGTCAACAACAGCATTTATTGTGGACTTGGGATAACGTTGGGATTTGTGCGTCTGACACCGGCAACGATTGCATGTATTTTTGCAGTACAGTTGCCAATGTTTTAAGTGCTATTTAGACAGTGTGAAGGGGTTTACCTTTTTTTTTTTTTGGGGGGGGTAAATTAGAGACAAGAAATCATCGAAATTCTGTTTTTGTTGCCATGGTTTTAAAAAAGGCATCTATATTATCATTATTATTTATACTGGAAACATATCTAAGTTAAAATCATATTTTACAGTTTTATTATTATTATTTTCTTATTTATCTGTTTAGAGTCGGCCATGTTTGAAGTTCCTCAGAGAAATAGAGCTGCAGAAACCTGTCAGGTGTTTCGTGTATTTTCATGTTTACCTGAACTGCCAGATGGAATAAGAATCAGCTGATTGGTTCTTTTCTGTGTGTATTGATACAGTTTAATTATATTTCAGTATTTTCCAGCGTTGGTGTATTTGAGGTCCACGTTGATGTAAACCAGCTGAAACCTGTCAGGTGCCGTTTGTGTGTGTGTGTGTGTGTGTGTGTGTGTGTGTGTGTGTGTGTGTGTGTGTGTGTGTGTGTGTCTACAGGTGTGTGTCTGTGTACGGGGGGTGTGAGGTTAATATCCTGGCCTGTCTCAGCTGCTATTTATCATCTCAGGTGTGTGTAGGTGTGTCTTCATGTGATGGACGATGACTGTGTGTGTCGACGTCGGGTCACAACTTAATCTGTTCTCTGACTTTATACCAGAGGAAGATAATGTGATACAACTTTTCTAAACTCGTAACCTTTTATCTCTGACCCCCCCCCCAACCTGTCCGGATCACTCTTATTTTTCTTGTGCTCCTACCTGCATCCCCCCCCCCCCACCTGCAGACATGGCGGCCATGTTGTGTTATTCACTGTCTTCAGCCATCAGCCGTTTCCAATCTCTACATCAGGGAAGTCACAGCTCTTTGTACAAGTGCCCACAGTAATTGAATTTGCTGCAGGAATAGCGGCCTGGAAAATTTCATTTTCGCTCCCGGTGGGTGTGTATGTGTGTGTGTGTGTGTATGTGTGTGTGTGTGTGTGTGTGTGTGTGTGTGTGTATGTGTGTGTGTGTGTGTGTGTGCGCTTCCTTCCTTACTGATCTCTCCTCTCCTTCATTTCCAGCCTCGATGCTTCCTCACACCGACGTCTCACTCCATTTTGGACTCTGCACACCCACACACTCATCTGCTCCTCTTCATCACGCCTCCTCCTCCTCCGTCCTCAAACCCGATCTCCTCCCGACCTCCAGGAGTCAGCGTTTAAAATCTGACAAACACAAAGATAAAGTGCAGAAATGTTCTATCTCAAGCTTTGCTGCTTTTCTTTAATTTATAAGATAATAAACTTAATATCTAGAATAAAAAAATGTGATAATAAACTTTGTGTTGCATTTTCCTAAAGGAGAGTGCAGTTCAAAGTGCTTACTGTAGGAAACACCAGACAACATAAGAGGTCAAATATAAAATGAAATGAAGACGTGTGTAATAATCCAAAATGATGACTCAAATATTTATCGTAGGAATATTTAAAGTCTCTGTCACCGTTTGTAATTTAAGCAAAAAGGAGGACCAGCGTGCAGAAAAAAAAAAAGATTTATGAAAACTAAAAATGAAAGAGCACAGAGACAAATTCACAGGAGGAGACGAGGAGAAAATCCTTCATCTCATCTTTCTCTACGGGAGCATCAGGAGGAAGGAGATGTAAAAAAAAAAAAATCTGTAAATGAATGTTTGAAAGTCTTCTTCAGAGGTCGGTTAGAACGATCCAAAGACTTTGTTTAAGTACGAATCATATCATGCATCAAACACTCCATCTGCCCGTCTCCCCCCTAAACCCTGACCACCTCCTCTCTCTGTCAGTGTAACACACAGAGGATGGTGAGGGTGGGGGTTTTTAGGGGAGTGTTTGAGGGCTTGTCACGGTGGCAATTTTCTCCTAAATACCTTCCACAAATAATGGTTTTCAGAACGAGCATTAACAGGGTTGATTACACGAAATGGCCCTTTTAATTTACAGCCGGCTTCTATTGATCACAGGAGTGCAGATTAAAGCGTTCAATGAAGCCAGTGATGAGGTATTAAGCAGCCCGAGCCCCCCGGGGGCCCTCTGGGGCCGGGGCGGGGGCCCGCGGGGTCTCTGCCTGTGTACAGTCCCTCCCTGTAATGAAGTGTGTCTATGCAGCGGCATGGAGCCCTGCAGGAAAAATAGATTGAAGATGATGAGCTCTTCAAAGTCATTTCTTGCTCTCTCATTCCTGCTCATGCCCGGTGTCCCCCCTCTCCCACCTCACCCCCCCGCAAAATGCCTCGGATTTACTTAGCTGGCTGGACCGATGCAATTTTTATGACCTTATTGCTTTTTTACCATGGTAATAGTTTAGAATCAATTTATCAATCTGCAGCAGCCATCAGGCGCGCTGCCCTCAAAGATCAAGTCCAGGTCATTCCATCATTGCTCCGCCGTGCACCGAGATGGAACCAGCCCCCCCCCCCCCCACACACACACACACACGTACCCCATCACTGCCATGGGCCATATGAGAATGCTCCTCAAACAGCTTAGCTAACATGCTCTCACCAGTTTAACCCCTCATCCAACCCCCGAGCAGCCTGCTGCAGAGAGAGAGAGAGAGAGAGAGACAGAGAAAGAGAGAGAGAGACAGAGAGGGAGGGAGAGAGAGAGAGAGAGAGAGAGACAGAGAGGGAGGGAGAGAGAGAGAGAGAGAGACAGAGAAAGAGAGAGAGAGATAGAGAGGGAGGGAGAGAGGGAGGGAGAGAGAGAGAGAGAGAGAAAGAGACAGATAGGGAGAGAGAGAGACAGAGAGGGAGGGAGAGAGAGAGAGAGAGAGAGAGAAAGAGACAGATAGGGAGAGAGAGAGACAGAGAGGGAGGGAGAGAGAGAGAGAGAGAGAGGGAGACAGAGAGGGAGGGAGAGAGAGGGAGAGAGAAAGAGACAGAGAGAGTGAGGGATTGAGGGGAAGAGAGGCTTTCTTTTTATCTATCAGAGATGCCTCTCCACTTATCGTGTGTGTGTGCTCACCTCTTCTGATTGTTGTGGTCTAAAGCGCCGGATTGTAGAGCTTTTCAGAAAAGTTGACGTATATGGTCGAGTGTGTGTGTTTATGCGTGTTTATGCGTGTGTGTGTGTGTGTGTGTGTGTGTGTGTGTGTGTGTGTGTGTGTGCATGTGTGTGTGTGTGTGTGTGTGTGTGTGTGTGTGTGTTTATGCATGTGTGTGTGTGTGTGTGTGTGTGTGTGTGTGTGTGTGTGTGTGTGTGTGTGTGCATGTGTGTGTGTGTGTGTGTGTGTGTGTGTGTGTGTGTGTTTATGCATGTGTGTGTGTGTGTGTGTGTGTTTATGCGTGTGTGTGTGTGTGTGTGTGTGTGTGTGTGTGTGTGCATGTGTGTGTGTGTGTGTGTGTGTGTGTGTGTGTGTGTGTGTGTTTATGCATGTGTGTGTGTGTGTGTGTGTGTGTGTGTTTATGCATGTGTGTGTGTGTGTGTGTGTGTGTTTATGCATGTGTGTGTGTGTGTGTGTGTGTGTGTGTGTGTGTGCATGTGTGTGTGTGTGTGTGTGTGTGTGTGTGTGTGTGTGTGTGTTTATGCATGTGTGTGTGTGTGTGTGTTTATGCGTGTGTGTGTGTGTGTGTGTGTGTGTGTGTGTGTGTGTGCATGTGTGTGTGTGTGTGTGTGTGTGTGTGTGTGTGTGTGTGTGTTTATGCATGTGTGTGTGTGTGTGTGTGTGTGTGTGTTTATGCATGTGTGTGTGTGTGTGTGTGTGTGTGGTCGTTCTCTCATGGCGTTTAGTTTCGCTCTCTGGACTGTTGATTGAGGAGTTTTATCATAAAACATAAAAAAATAACCGATACAGAAACCGTTATTTAATAAATGCTGTGATTGGATGAAATTGTAAGGCGGCGCAGAGATGATTGGTTTAATTTTGGTGGGAGGGCGTGTCCGGCAGCGGCGCTCCTCATCGGACACTTTGAATAAATCCTCATCAATCCGCCGCTCGCCGCTCGCCGCTGGTTTTTCTATTCTCGGGATTGATTTTGTGTTTGACTCGTTTTTAAATCGATAACAGATCCCAACAGGACGATTTATTCCTCCCATTCATTTGTTCAAACGAGGCTCTTTGTTGGGCTTCAGTAAATGTCACTTAATGCTGGCTGCCCGGCTCCGATCAGGCCTGAGAGCTTTCATTCGATTAGGCTGAACAATGTGAGCCACACGTAACGCTCCATCAGTGACGTGATAATGACCGCCGCACGCCTTCGTTTCCCCGAGCTGCACAGACACATCTCAGAATCACAAAGATTCAACATTTAGACTTTTAGATCATCAATCGTTCCGTCTTCATCTGTCGGAGACGATGACAAATCCCCTGGTCGTTCTTGGTATCAAAAGAATAAATTCATCAATCATCGCTGAAGATCGTTTAAAGAGTCTGTTCAGATCCTTCTTAAAGTCTCTTCTTTAAATCTTTAAATTAAATGTTCTGAAGTGCAGAAAGAAAAGAAGCGACACTGCGTCCAGACGTTAGGTTTCTGTTCCTCATTATTGTCATTTCCTGTTTTATTTTGTTAAATGCCCTTGTCTCCGTCTTTTCAGATCCTGCTCGTCGTGTTTCCCGCCTCATGTGGCGGCCCCGCCCCTGATTGACAGGCCCGGTCCTATGAGGGTGCAGAAGGACGCATTCCACCCTCATTTTCAATTTCTGCACCTTCAATTGAATGGACTCAAAATAATAACTATGGAGCACCGATAGCCTAGCGGCTAGGTCACGCACCCCATGTACGGAGGCTGTAGTCCTTATAGCAGAGCCTGTGGGTTCGAGTCCATTTCATTTTAAAAGTCGTCCAATCAGGCGTCCACATAGTGGGAGAGTAACTGTGTGTGTGTGTGTGTGTGAGCGTGTCAAAAGTCCAGTTAGCAACGTTAGCACCAGCGCTAGTTTGGTTACGTCTGCTAAACGCCATTTGAGTACAAAAGGTCAAAAAACACAAAGATAAAGATACGTTTTCAAAAATACCCGCCTGCATGTGGACGAGGTCTGGGTCAGCAGAATCGTCCAATCAGAGGCTGACTTTACGTTGAGCAGGTCGTCACAGTGACCTTGTGGAGCCGAGTCTGTGTCCTTCAGCACGGTAGTTCTCAGGTGGGATCGTTATTAAGTCCTCACATTTAATATATTTTAATAATATTCAGAACAGATGAGAGCCGTCACACACACACACACACACACACACACACACACACACACACACACACACACACACACACACACACACACACACACACACACACACTTGATTGATTATTTGATGACACTTTCTGCTACTTTTTAACTCATCCTATCTCTGTGTGTGTGTGTGTGTGTGTGTGTGTGTGTGTGTGTGTGTGTGTGTGTGTGTGTGTGTGTGTGTGTACGGTGTGTGTGTGTGTGTGTGTGTGTGTGTGTGTGTGTGTGTGTGTACGGTGTGTGTGTGGGTGTGTACGGTGTGTGTGTGTGTGTGTGTGTGTGTGTGTGTGTGTGTGTGTGTGTGTGTGTGTGTGTGTGTGTGTGTGAACATGGAGAACAGTAATGGGTTCACGGGGTCACATGTGATGAATATTTAAATTCTAACATGAAATGGAGTGAAGGACACAAACTCTTCGTTCTTTTCACCGTAAACTTCATGAAACACACGGCCGATGGCGCCCTCCCTCGTCTAAGATCGTGTTTCCAGAGGGCGCGTCTCGGAGGAGTACTCGAAGGGCGTCTCCGAGGGTATGGCACACGCTATCGGACTAAACAAAACAGAACGCGATGCTCTTAGGACTGGGTGTACTCAGAGCTGTGGAAGCAGAGAGACGCTGTATTGGAGATATATACATATATATAGATATAGATATTGTTGCTCCCAGAGGACGCATCATCGCCCGACCATATCTGGTCCGAGGATTGGTTAACAAGCTTCCAGTGTGCCTCCGTGTTTATTTTGGAACAAGAACAACAGTTGGCGTTGTCTTTGAATAAGTTAGCTCGTATACCTGCAGATCTCCTGAGCAGATGTTCTCCGTCACCGTGTTTCTGCTCCTCGCCGACTCTCCAACGCTCGAACGTCTGTCGATGGAATCAGTCGATAATAAACAGTCAGTAAACTACTGCTGTATAAAAAGATCTGTGTAACTAAGAGGTCATTTCATTGGATACCACGGCAGTAAATAAGCCCTAATGAAAGGATGAGGTCGTCAGGACTCCATCAGCCAATCAGGAGCCTTGGTCCAGAGTCCTCGGGCCGCCCTGACCTCCAACATTCCCAGAAAGAGGGTCTGAATTGTGGCCGGTATGGGACTAATCCCCCCTCTATCTGTGTGCTCCTGGAGGTCAGCCTTAAAGAAAGCATTAAGCAAACAGCTAATGGAATTAAGGCTATAATAATATCGGGATATAGTGAGACAATTCTATTAACAAGATATAAATCATGTTGAGTGTGAGGTAAGTGTTTTTTAATTGATTGATGGAAACGGCGATCCATAGGTTTTCTGGAGACTAACAGCCATTTAGTGTCTGCTGCAGAGTCAAAGAGGCAAAAAGGGAGAGATAAGGAAATTAGAGCGAGCCGGGGAATAAATTATTCACCAAAGATAATCATTTTGTGCTGACATTACTAATGTGAAGAAGCATTTAATCTCCCTCCTGCGGGACGGGGAGCGGGCCAGCTTTTTATAAAGATTAAAACTGCTGCTCTTATTACACACACTGCTGTCCTCTAATCAAGGGGAGGGGACGCTGCAAAGCATGCTGGGAGAGGGAAACACAGCCAACTGCACACACACACACACACATACACACACACACACACACACACACACACACACAGCCGCTCTCTCTCTCTCTCTCAGCTGTCATATCAAACAGTACAGAGACGGGCTAACTGTCTGCTTTGTAGCTGAAGGCTGCTGTGTGAACTAGCGCTGTAAAGACGTACGCACTTCTCATCAGACGGCCTCGACCCGCTGACAAAGTTACATAGTGCTGAAAACAGGCGAGCAGGGCGCTCTGTGGACGCTAAATCAACCTTTAAAAGACTTCTTAAATGTGGAAATGTGTGAACACATGTCAGTGTGCAGCAGGTCAGATTCAGAGTATGGTCAACACTGGGAGAATAGGACAGGAAAGAGTTCCTCCAATCCCTGTGGCTCTCTCACAACCATAAAGTTTCGGCAAATCACAACTAGGTTTACATAAATTTGACGAATCACCTGTTTATGCATTCATCAAATAAACGTCTTTGATATTACAAATATTGATCCCTAAAGGTCTGCTTTTTGGTTTCTCTTAAACCCTGCCTTCGACAGGCCACACCCCTTGCAGGCCCTGCTTCTCTCGTCCCCGCCTCTCGTCCCTGGCTGGGTGTGACAGCGGCGGACAGCTGAGATGAAGAGGCCGTGATTCAGCAGCTGATACATGAAACAACAATCTGTTATTACTTTTCTTTGTGTTCAAACACGACATTAAAGATGTGAGCGATACAGGATTTTAATTTGAGGGACGGCTCCGTTAGGCGGATGTATTGACGAGGGGGGCTGTGTGTGTGTGTGTGTGTGTGTGTGTGTGTGTGTGTGTGTGTGTTTGGCGCCGGGGGGCAGAGTGATGGTATACATGTGTGAGTATTGATGGCGTGTCTCCGCTGGGCTTTGTTTGACTCTTATAAATGTCTCTGCCTGTCACGGCCCCTGAGATCGGGCCCCTGACAGGGATGTTATCTGCCCCCCCTCCCCCTCTCTGAGCCGGTCTGATATCACTGAACGTCTTAATGTGGACACCATCAGCTCTCATACGACCAAAGGTTCATTTATTCTTCCTTTGTATGAAAATAGATAGCAACATTTTAGACAATATAATCTTCACGACCCATTTACCCCCAACGTCCCTTTCTTTGGAAAATGATCCAATAGGGGGCGCAATCTGGCACGGACCTCCACTTTGCCACATGTGCAAAGTAGTGGGGGGGCTGAGTACCCAGGACCCCGATGGAGAAAGGTCACAATTTATTACACTTTGATATGATTCCAGTAAAAATCAAACGATATCATCACCTGCTTGATACCACGGCAACAAAAATGTAAGACCCCGCTGCTTTGGACAGATGTTGTCAACAGCTGGATCTGCAGGTTTCTGGTGGTTGACGTCGTACTGTTGATTTTCACATTTTAAATTCATCTGAAACTTTTTTCAAAAACAAGTTTTTAATCGGAGGAAAAAGAGAAATGTCCCTGCTTCAGAAAACAGATCTGAGTTCACTTTTTAAAAACATTCTCTAACATTTATGCAAAGCATGAAATCTGAAACTGAAGGATCTTCTCTACTTTATAAATCCTTAAAAACCTCTGCTAACATTTTCAATGCAGTTTAAAAATTCACTTCAATTACCTTGATGTCAAAGTCTTCCTTCCTCTCTAATCGTAATAAAAGTGACTGATGTGTTTGAGCAGCATGGACACCTTTATTTAATGTATCAGGATCATGAAGATAACCTTTGAACCCCCCCCATTGTACTAAACCATGTGAAATATTCACATGTTGTTAGCATTTAGCTCGTAGCTTCAGGCTCCGATCGTTCTTCTTCTTTTGTTCTTTTAAAGTCTGAGTAATCAGAATCCTTTCTGTCCTTTGTGCTGCTGATATTTATGTCTCAAGAAAACCTCTGCTGCCCCGATAAACCGCACGGCAAGATAAGAGCTGTGTGTGTGTGTGTGTGTGTGTGTGTGTGTGTGTGTGTCTGTGTGTGTGTGTCTGTCTGTGTGTGTGTGTGTGTGTGTGTGTGTGTGTGTGTGTGTGTGTGTCTGTGTGTGTGTGTCTGTCTGTGTGTGTGTGTGTGTGTGTGTGTGTGTGTGTGTGTGTGTCTGTGTGTCTGTGTGTGTGTGTGTGTGTGTGTGTGTGTGTGTGTGTGTGTGTGTGTGTCTCTGTGTCTGTCTGTGTGTGTGTGTCTCTGTGTGTCTCTGTGTCTGTCTGTGTGTGTGTGTGTGTGTGTCTGTGTGTGTGTGTGTCTCTGTGTGTGTGTGTCTGTGTGTGTGTGTCTGTCTCTGTGTGTGTGTCTGTGTGTGTGTGTGTGTCTGTGTGTGTGTGTCTGTGTGTGTGTGTGTGTGTGTCTGTGTGTGTGTGTGTGTGTGTCTGTGTGTCTGTGTGTGTGTGTGTGTGTGTGTGTGTGTGTGTGTGTGTGTGTGTGTGTGTCTCTGTGTGTGTGTGTCTGTGTGTGTGTGTGTGTCTCTGTGTGTCTCTGTGTGTGTGTGTGTGTGTCTGTGTGTGTGTGTCTCTGTGTGTGTGTGTGTGTATGTGTGTGTGTTCAAACAACAATAGGAAGTGATGTCACGCTCAGATTACAGCTGATATCTCTCTGTGCAGCCTCGGCCTCTGAGCGCTCGTCTAATGATGATGTATGGGAAACAGGAGCGTCCAATAACGCGGCGTCTCCGTGGTGACGGCGGGACATCTGCATGTTGGCTGGTGGCGAGGGCCCGTGTCACGTCCCGCGCTCTGTGTGCTGCATATTAAAAGCTTTATGGAGGTAATTAAATGTGTGCTTAATGGCGGCGAGTTGGCAGAATGATTGTGCGATTGAATTAGCGGTTATGATGGCGAACATTACACCATGAAGGAAACGCAATTAGCCGCCACGTTTCCTCTCCTGCTGTCAGCTCAGCAGCTTCATGTGACTTCATCAGCTCTGTTACACACACACACACACACACACACACACACACACACACACACACACACACACACACACACACACACACAAACTTTCTCTTGATCTAATCCTCTGACAGCTCAGAGTGGAACCCCCCCCTTCCTCTAATAATCGCGCTGACTCATTCTGATAATAATGAAAATCATTCTGATGCCTGCACACAGAGAGCGGACGATCAGATAAAAAGTTTCATCATGTCACCTGTAGCATGCTCATCCCAAACTAACAAGTGTGTGTGGACAATAAGAGGAACACACTCTGCAAAAAATTCTAATTTTTTTTATAAGCCACAAGTCCTGATTAACATCTGAGTTGTCACGAGCAAACAGAAGGATTAGGTTTGTCAGACACTGAAGCTTCAGTGTTTATCCAGCTCTGCATCGGTCTGTAAACCTTTGTGTTCTAACCTCTCTCCATTTTTCAAAATCATCTCCAATATTGATCCTAGTTTGAGCACGTTTCTGCTCGTGGAGCTTATTAGAAACATGCAGAGGCTTTTTAGGTCGGGTACAATCACTTCTATCTGAACCACTTCTCTTGCCCGCTTCCATCACTGCAACACCTGTTGACCTGATAACTGCTCTCATATCTGGTAAACCGAGGGGCGTCCAAAACGGGCCGTGTGGGGGGTGCCTTAAAACCGTCTACCTTCTCTGGTATCAAACAGAATCTATAACTAAACTCTGATTCCTGTTTCTGTGTATGAACACATCGTGTGATTCTGACTCGGCCTGTGAGACTGAGACCAGGGTGAAACCAGCCCGCTCTCTCTCGCCCGCTCTCTCTCTCTCTCCTGGAGAAAGCATCGATTATCTCTCTGCTCTCAGAGCGGCTCGTTTGCAGCGTTAGCGGCTCGGCGGTGTGAATGTGGTGTCCTTGCAGATTTAGTGGTCACTTCTCTCAACTTTGCCCATTAACCTGAGTGCAGCCGGCAGTTTGGCCCCCCCTCCCCACCCCCCCTTTGGAGCACCGCGGGGACATTTATTACCATGGGACACTCTAATGGATCCCAGTTAAGGTGTGTTAACAATTTTTCTATTGATTAATTGGAAGAGAATCATAGCGGGACTAACTTAGCCCAGAAGATTTAGTGGCTTTTAAGGTAGTAGCGATGAATATAATGCTTTAGAAAGAGCTTCTGTACATTATATATATGACACCTGCTACATTAAGCTACATTAAGCTTTAATACGTCTTCATTACTGGCACTCTGCCCGGCCCCTTCAAGGTTGAAATAGAGATCCAGCTTTCATTATGGCGCCCATCACGGCTCTATGGAGAGATATCAAATAATAATGGAAGTGTTGAAACAGTTCTGCCTCAGTTGTTAATGTTAATCGATGTATTAAATATTAAAGATTTCCCCAGCAGGACGTTGAACTGCTGCAACGTCTCTCCCATCAGGACCATTGAGAGCTGTGAGGAACTCTGAGCTCAGCTGTAATCAGGTAAAGTAGAGGATGATGACCACCTCGTGCCCCGACAGAACACATCCAGAGCGCCACACTCAGGACTTTATATAAAAGAAAGAATCACATTCAAACGTTAATAACACGAGAGATATGAACCTGTTTGTGTGATTTTATTTTTATATCTTAAGCTCCTGTCTTCTCCGCATCGTCACCTTTCAGGACGTCATTCTGTGAAACCTTTAAAAAGCTCTGCCTGATCAGCAGCTCAAAAACCTCCTCAGGCCCAGTGTCCACCTGACGTTTTTTTTTTCCTCTTCATCGAGTAGAGAGCGTTCTCAGCAGAAAGCGGCCGTCTGGAGAAAAAGTGCAGAACCCAGCGTATTTTTTTCCGAGCGCTCCGCCTTTTTTGTGCGGCCGCTCCGAGCGCTCAACTTTTCAGAAAGGCGCTGTCAACCTCACCGGCGCTCTTTTCCCCGTAGTTTAACCTCCTACAGATCGTGTCTTCTACCCTCATCCTCCTCGCTCCGTGTCTGATCTGGAAATAAACGATCTCAAATATGAAACATGCAGTAAAAAAGTAACAGAGCAGTGTCGGTTGTGCCGTTGTCAACAGACCGTTGTCATGGAGACAGCACGGACGTGCAGAGCTTTTCTTCTCAGATGTTAAAACAAATAATCGGACACCAACGGAAACTTCAAAGTGACCAACGTTTGTTTTCACAGGAATATTAGAACAACATTAAATATTGTCAGATGGGGCCCCCTTAGGGAGGTTTCTTACTGTCATTGTAAAAACTTGCACATTCTGAGCCACTGCTGTGGTGTAAAGTTTGTCATCCCTCGGGGGGCCCCTCAGCTGGGCCGGGGCAGATACCTGCCAAGCAGCACCAACAGCTGAAAATTCTTAACTTCCTGTGTGCTTTTATTTTGAAATAAAGTAAGTCCCTTCCTGTAGATGGAAGGTCAGGACATGAATTTAAGCACAGAAACAGGAAGTGGTTAGGGATCCCAAGGTGAGGTCAAACAGCTCAAAGGAACGGTAACAAAGGTCAATGTGTGATGTCATAAGGTCAGTGTGTGATGTCATGAGGTCAATGTGTGATGTCATAAGGTCAATGTGTGATGTCATGAGGTCAGTGTGTGATGTCATGAGGTCAGTGTGTGATGTCATGAGGTCAGTGTGTGATGTCATGAGGTCAATGTGTGATGTCATGAGGTCAGTGTGTGATGTCATGAGGTCAATGTGTGATGTCATAAGGTCAATGTGTGATGTCATAAGGTCAATGTGTGATGTCATAAGGTGGATATTACTTTGGACTCGTCAGCTGAGCTGTCTGAGAGTTTGTTAAAGTGAAATGAGACATTCAAAGATGCAGCAGTGTCCTTCTTTTACATCACTGAGACTACAGGGAGACACTGAGGACGACTATCTACGAGAGCCTGAAGGGACAAAAAACTACCATGAGAGTAATTAATGTCAGACGTTAATTAATGGTGGTTAACTCGTTAACGCTGAACGCTCTCGTGTTCTGTTTTTAAAATCTTCAGCTCTCCCCTCAGACTCTCACGGCTCGTCTTCGGGACGTTTCTCTGGATGAAAGAGATATTCTGGCCGCCGCCGCACACGTTGCAGCAAAAATAAACGTCTCGCAGCGAGCCGACGTCATAGCGGCGAGGAGCGGCGGCGTGCTCGGTGCCCGGTGTGTGGAGAGAAAACAGCCTCCTCCACGGGACGCCCCCGCCGCCCACACACTCGACCTCAAAGCTCTGTTTCTTTTTCCTGCAGAGCGTCCAGAGTGTGACTCATGTTTACTCTGCAGAGCGCCGCTCACCCAGCGCCAAAGTCAGCAACCAGTCTTTTATAAGGTCTCATCAGGGTCAGAGGTCACGCTCACACAATTATCACACGTACACACGTACACACGTACACACGTACACACGTACACACACACACACACACACACACACACACACACACACACTGCACACTGACTCCTCTTCAGGCTGAGCAGGAACACGTTGATCCCTTCATATGTAAACATGAACTAGTGTTGGAGTCAAGACCACACCGAGACCAGGACGAACCCAAGACCAAGACATTTAGGGATCATGACCAAGACCATAAATATCTCTTGAAAATCCTCATCTTGTGTGAAGGGGGCGTGTCTCTAACTTGTGGCCATAACCTGGGGATAAAAATCAAATTACAAATGAATTGAAGTGATTTGTTCTTTTAGAAAGAGGCTTTCTCCTTCTAATCTCAGTAATGACAGTAAAATAGACGATCAGTGGTATCAACAGGTCTTGATTTCAAATCCAGAGTCCAACCGGTCTGAGACCGAGACAAGACCGAGTGAAAATACTATCGAATCGTAAAAAGTACCAAAGATTGAAAAACAACATCTACCATAAAGCTTCTCGTACATATCGGACTCGTGGTCAAATGTAGTTTTATTTAAAGTTGTTTCATTTTTAAACATTTCAGTCTGTAGTGGAGCCGCTGAGACGCCGAGTGTTTAGAGAGAGCTTCTCTCTTACCAACTTGTCTGAGAAGATTTCACTAAAAGAGGATTTTCTTCCTCCTGTAAAGTGAAGAAGGGAACTTGTCATAAAGAGTTCAGGGTAAATAAAGCGGCGTCTCCGTCTGTGATGTTTCCACGGTGGAACCGGCGAGCAGTTTGTGGTTTACAGGACGCTGCAGCTGCTGACTCCGACGGCTTGAAGGAATTAGTGAAGGAGCAGCGTTTCGTCCATTTATTGTTTAATGCCACATTAGCAATCTGCAGTGCCGCGGACTGTCTGCCAGCGGAGGCAACGCGGGGCAGATGGGCCGCTCGCTAAGATGGATCCACTGCCACATAAATCCCCCGCCGCCATCAAACGGCGAAGAGAAACAGCTCGAGCAGCGTGTTATGGTGGGTCCGAGTGTGCTGCCAAAAGAAACAGTTCATGCTTTCTCCCTGCTCAGACATTTGAGGGATACATTCAGATGTTTCCTCTCATTAGTATTACTGGAACAAACAGAAAGCACTTACTGCCTCCCGGCATCATTACCCTGCAGATGTGCCGCTCGCTTTGTCCTCAGTAATCACACGATAACAAAGCTTTAATCACAGCCTCTCAAACAGCTGCTGTTTGTTTCACACCTGGACTCACCTGAGCCGGGACTGACACCTATCACACATGTTGAGTCTCAGCCAGACCAGGGCCGTCTGCAGGATCTCTGGGGCCCGTGAGCAGTGGCAGTTCTAGACCACTTTTACTGAGGGGGCCAAACTGGGGCCAGTTGTTTTGTCAGAGGGGAACATTAAACCCAGGTGAAAAATAGACAAAGATGATCGCTTTAAAAAATATATATATATTATGCCAAATAATAGCACACATCATTAAATACCAAAACATAAAATATCATGATTTGTATTTGTTTCAGTAACAGAATTTAACACTAGATTTTGAGTCCGGTTGTTGAGTCAAATACTGTGTATGTGTTATGGGGGGGGGGGGGCTCTTCCTTTTGGAGGGGTGGCCACAGGGGGGACCAAGCTCAGTGCTCTGGCCCCTGTTGGCCCCTGCCTAGAACCGCCCCTGCCCGTGAGCCGGTCTCACATTAGGCCCCTCCGCCACAGCCTGAGGAATGACTTTAATCATGCCTCCATGACACTAACGAGACGCTAACAGATTTACATTCAGGTCGACAACATTTGACTCCTTCAACACTTTTAGATAGCACACATTTTAAAATGATACGATCTGTCAATCCCGACGTTGCCAAAGTCCAACACACACCCAAAAGTTGCCAACTTCAGACACATCACTCCCAACGTTGCCAACGTCCACAACAAATACCAAATCCCCGAGTGGCAGTGTCAGGATGAATGTTGACTGCACAGACACACTCATGACAAAGGTGCAATACAAAAATCCCAAAGTTGACGATACATATTTATAGACAGTGTGCAGGAGTTAACCTGAGTGTTGTCCTCCTTACTTTAACTCTCTCATCCAGGTCTACACTCCCTCCCGCCCACTACGCTCTGCCAATGAAAGGCGTCTGATCCAACCTTCACAACAGGGTCCTAAGTCTCTGACTAGACTCTCCTCTGTCGCCCCCCGGTGGTGGAATGAACTTCCAAACTCCATTCGATCTGCAGAGTCCCTCTGCACCTTTAAGAAAAAGCTAAAGACCCAGCTCTTTATGAACATCTACTAACTTAATGATGATGGTCTCCATATTATTGATGATAATGACTTATGACGATTGTTTTTGTTTGATAACGATGACTTATAAGATGGTTTCTATACTGATTAGAGCTCTCAAGAACTGCCGTCAATGTTGTGCTTTGCCTCTGTTCACTTCCTGTCAGCACCTGTGTGTCCAATCGGACTCAAAGCTGATCATTTGCTCTTACTGACATTGTTCCCTTTTTTCTAGATCCTTGCTGGTGTTGTTCTTACTCTCTGATGTACATCGCTTTAGATAAATGCGTCTGCTAAGTGAATTGTAGAATTGTAGAATTGTCTGAGGATGTGGGGGAGGGGCCTAATGTGAGATCTGATCCTGGGCCCCAGAGATCCTGCAGCCGGCCCTGCGTTCTCCCTCGAGTGTCGTCTGAAGTCATAAAACATGTTTGTGTTGGATCAATCTGTAAATTAGCTTCTTAACCCTCCACTGTGTCACCTCTCCTCCCAGCATGCACCAGGACAAGAGTATCAGTGTGAGCAGACGTTTGTCGGAGCTCCTCCTCCTTCTGTCTCCTCCACAAACACAATTGACTTGTCATGTTCTTTCCACATAATTAGCCGCTTTAAACCGAGGCCAGTGTGAGGCAGCATTGATAAGAACACGGAGCTAAATTGACCGTGAAATGCTGCCATTCATCGCTGCACAATGACCCCCTGTACACATAATGGGGATTAATTAAAGACGCTCAGGGGAGAGTGATGGCGGGGCAGAGAGCATGCTGGGTAGATAGCAGCGCTCTCTGCGATTGGCCGGGTGTTGTGAATGTGTCGGGGTTAACAGGCGGGGAAAAGGGGGGCAGGGGGCGCTGCGGTGAAAAGAGGAAGAGGTCGTAATAAAGTGCAGGAGTCTAAACGTTTACACGCAGAGAGGAAGAGGAAATATTCAGAATGCTAAATAATAAACGCATCAGAAAGTCAGATTTACTCTCCCCATGCTCAGTTTGATTTTTATGGACTTACTGAACTCTTCTGTTCCTCCAGCTTTGAGTCGACCTCTCACATGTTGAACCTTCAGCAGGATGGTGACAAACAGGGGGGAGGGGTCGGTTCGGAGGTGACCTTATGAGACTTTAGAGTCTTTAATGTCAGCTCAGAGTGAGAACATAAGAATATAGATAAGAGAACAACATGACTAAATACAAACGTGTCTGCAGGCTTCATGATAATTACACGGGGGAAGAATGAAAACAAGATCAAAAGTTATACAAAGACACGGGAACACATTTTTATTATTCAGTAAGGTAAGGGCTGCATGTGATCCACAGATCATTAAATGTACAAGTAGGGAGTAAATGTGTGTGAGAAGGGGTCAATCAAGTGTCAAGCTGGGGTTGAAACATTTTCTAAACCCTGGTTCCAGGCCTGGGCGGGTCCAAAGAGAGCGTTTGTTTTGGTCTAACAAAAATCGGCTCTGAATGTAAATAGGGAGACTTTAAGGTAACCTGTAGTGTGTTTAAGACACCTTTAAGGTCATGTTCAAGGGACCTTTGACCTTTGAGGTCATTTCAGTTTGAAATGTATTTAAGGGTCTTTTTCTCTCTGACTTTGATAAATGGATACAGGTTGGTCTTGTGTTTGTTATAATACTTTGTGGTTTTTACTGAAATGTAAATAAAGTTGTCATGAAAAGAACACAGCAGTACGTAGATTTATTTTCATGGTGTCTGTTGATATTTCTGAAGCCGTTCAGTGTTTCTGTGTTGCTGCAGGTCCAGAGATCTTAAACATACATTTCATTTTCCTCTTTTTGAAGGTGTGACATCCTCCACTTCTTCTTCTGTGCCTCCCTTTGAACATTTATTTGTGCCCGATCTCGTGGTTACCTGCAGGCGGTCTCATAAAGTCTGCGTGGTTGATTCTGCAGGCCTCTCTCTCTCTCCCTCTCTCTCTCTCTCTCTCTCTCTCTCTGTGTCGCTGTGTTTCTCTGCTCCTGCTATCACTTGCTGATTCTCTGAGCTTCATCTTCTCTAAATATACATCCTGCTCCTCCTCACCTCCTCGTGTTCTCAGAGTTTAGAGGTCCCTCTGCGTCCTCCCTCTGTCCATTATCCTATGTGTTTCTAACAGTCCCTGAACGCACCGCATGATTACTTCAGGCTCGGCTCCTCTGTGATCACATCTTGGACGTCTCGGGGGATCTGCAGCTCTGTGAGCTCACTGAGGAGCTGTCTGAGACGATGAGGACAGGTGAGACTGACAGGTAATGGGCCTGTTGGGGGGGTGCTCCTCTGAACTCCTCTCTGTGTATCCCTGCTGGCGGTTTAATTCAGTGACCATTAGAGAGGAGATTTGTTATTGCTCAGCTTTAGAGGCTTTGACAGAAAGCATTCAGCTGCAGGACGTCTCCTCCGCCGGGAATCCCCCTCTCCTGCTCCTTCCTCATCCTCAATCCTCCCTCATCTCTCCTCCTTCCTTTGCATCCTCATCCTCACTCCTCCATCCTGACTCCTCCTTCATCTCTCCATCAGGAGGCTGAAAATTGGCTGAGGGGATTCCCCGTCATGGAGCTCCTGATTCTGTCGATGACTTTCCATCAGTAAATGAGGAGGAGGAGGAGTTGAGGGAGGACGGAGGAGCGCTGAGCCAGCAGGAATTATCCTCTCCTTCACACGCTGCAATTAAGTTAACTGAATATAATATCATTACCATTCTGCCGTAGATCTGATGGTCTGATTCTTCAAGCAGGGCCGCACGGAGGCCAGTACCCGGCTTTCAGGACCCGGCTTTCAGGACCCGGCTTTCAGGACCCGGCTTTCAGGACCCGGCGTTCAGGACCTGGCCTTCAGGATCCGTCCTTCAGGACCCAGCTTTCCATTTAAGCTTAAAGTGCACGAAGATGCAGGTTTCCACAACATGCTTTCTAAAAGGGAGGCTTGCTGCTCAGTATAAATAAAAGGCAATTTTTATTTGACCATAAAAAGTAAATTAATATTTTACACAGAGAAATACGTCGAGAAGAACTCCTCTTTCATTATGATCACTCTCTACCTCACATCGTGCTCTGTGATCTGAATGAAACAGGTCATTGATCGGCGATCAGGTCGATGTCGTGATCCAATCGTCTCCGACTCTCGTCCATCAGCAGGCGGATGTTTGATCTCCTCCTCAGGTGGACTGATCTGTTTTTCTTCCTCCTCTGTCAGCAGCTTTGACCTTCCTCTCTCTCTCTCTGACAGAGGTGCTGAAGGACGTCCTGATCAGCTGACTCTGCACTTCCTGCCTCGCTGCCGTCACCACGGCGATGGCTGCCAAGGTGTGAGAGGTCCGGCTGCGGCGCGGTGGCTTGATGAAGCACAGGGATCGATGGAGCGAGGAATGATGAAGAAATGAGAGGCGGAGACGGACGGGCCGCAAAAATCAGAGTGTCACTTTTTGTGTGAGGATGAAGAGCAAAGAGAGGAGGGGAGAGGGAGAGGAGGAAGAGGAAAATGAGGAGGAGGAGGAGGGAGGAGGGGGGAGGAGGGGGAGGAGGAGATGATCAATACCTGAGATCTCTGCATGTGCATCAATATGAGCGGTGCATGCTTCCTCATGGTTTAAATGGATCTAATGGAGTGTTTCATGTGCAGGACGGATAAAAACGTTTCTCCCACAGAACGAAAGAAAACACGCCGACAGAAATGATTGATGAACCTGTGGAATCCCAAACGTCTCTCTGCTCCGGGTTCAGATGCTCGAGGTTTATTTGTCTTCATATGGGGCGAGTCTGTGTTTACGTTCGGTCTCCGAGGATCCACATGTCCTGAGAAACGACCCGCCCCCCCACAAAGACACAAATATGAAGTCCTGCTAATCTTTAAACGCTCGGAGCGAGAGTGAGAGAGGGAACAGGAAGAGAGGACCTCAGAGAGACTTTCATCCCTCTGTCGGAGCTGTGATCTCTGAGAAACAAAACGTCATCTAAGTAACTCTGAACCAAGACGACGTGCAGAGATCCAGAACGCTCCAAAGGACTCGATATAAAGTTCAGCTCTCAGATAACACTCCACCTACTCACACAGTCCGACATATAAAGCATGAAAACAATCCTCAGTCCGTCCAGTACTTTGGTTTGACACCAGACTTCTGCAGTGCCTCAGGTCTTTGTTTACAGCTGATCAGTAAAGGTTAGCATGCTAACACACTTAGCTCAACTCCAGTAGTGCATGCTACTTCTAAGTTGTATTTCTGGGTCTTCTTTGCCTTTATGAGACAGTAAGTGTTGGGAGGAGAGAGAGAGAGGGATGACATGCAGCAAAGGGCCGAGGTCAGATTCAAACCCACGACTACAGCCTCCGTGCACGGGACATAACCAGCGCCGCTTGTTATCGTTTATCCAGCTCTGCATCGGTCTGTAAACCTTTCTGTGTTCTAACCTCTCTCCATTTTTCAAAAGCATCTCCAATATTGATCCTAGTTTGAGCACGTTTCTGCTCGTGGAGCTTATTAGAAACATGCAGAGGCTTTTTAGGTCGGGTACAATCACTTCTATCTGAACCACTTCTCTTGCCCGCTTCCATCACTGCAACACCTGTTGACCTGATAACTGCTCTCATATCTGACAAACCGAGGGGCGTCCAAAACGGCCGTGTGGGGGTGTCTTAAAACCGCCTTCCTTCTCTGGTCCAAACAAATCCAGAGCATTCAGGACCAGAATCTAAAGTTAGAAGGAGGACATACTGGCTGCTGCATTGTTGTCAGAGAAGCCAGCACTTCAACATGTTTCCTTAATGTCTGATCATATAGTAAGATCACTTTATCATTTCATTCACTACACATCTCACTTATTGATCCTTTAAGAAGAATAAAAATGTTTCCTGCTTCATGTCTATTGTGTTGTTTGTCAATCATTTTCTTGTGAATTTATTTGATATATAAATATATAAATAATAATAATAATAATAATATATATATATATATATATATATATATATATATATATCAGAGTCTGTGTCTGCAGTTCTGCTCTGAAACGTGGTCCCAGTATTATTGGAGGTTCTCCTGCAGCCGTGCAGCGTCTTCAGGCTAATTGATTTATTTCACATTATTAATGAACTTTGCTGCAGTTCCACTTGTCAGCTGAGGCTGTGAGGGTCAATAAGGAGAGGAAACTTGATGTTAGTGGATCGGCTTTAAGTGATTCTGTCGCACTAACGATTCAATATATCAGGACTGATGTCAGCTGCTGGTAATATGTTGATTCTGTGCTCTGATCTGCATAAGCTCTGCATTCAGCGCCGCTCTGCTGCTGAAATTCTGTTAGCTTTAATAAATATTTCATGCAGACCCCCCTCCTCCTCCTCCTCCTCCTCCCTTGGTGTGTGAATAAACCAACAGAGCAGGGACTCTGAGCGCTGAATCAATAAATAAAGAGGAAATGTGAAATCTGTCTCATTAAAACTCATAATTACGCTCTTTAAAACGGGGAATAGTCGGACATGGATGTTTGCACGCTCTGCAGGGACGTGTGAGCTGCGTGCAGGGCTAGGGGGGGGAGGGGCGGGGGGGCAGGCGAGGTGGGAGGCGTGTAAACACTTAAGGTGACTAAACTGCTGGCTCGAGTTTTCTGGCCGGCGGCAGAAATCGGTGCGATGGATCGGAGGGGAGAGATTTAGTCGCAGGTGGCAGAGGTCGCTGGATTGTGTATTCTGTGCAGTCAATAATAAAGTTAGGACCGATGCCCGCGGAAACTTAATGAGCAATCACAAGGACCTTGGAAAGTCATTTGCATCTGGGCACGGGCTCCTGTCTGAGGCTGGGAGGGGCCCCGGGGACACGAGGGGGAAACGGTGAAAAACTGCAGAGCAGGAGAGGCGGAGAGAGCGGCTGGGGGAGGGGCAGAGGACGCACGCCACATGACAACGAGAGAAACACGACCACACGGAGCGACACGTCTGTGTGCATTCATCACCACTGTTCTCTTTAAAGCTCGATGTGAAAACATGATTCTAGTACAAAGCAAACCACACTGACACCTGTTACCATGGCAACAAAAATAAAGTCTCTTCTTCTTTGTACACAAAATGTGTTTTAGGTCTCTGTAAACTCTCCGTTAGTAAAACTCCTCCCAGGGTGAAGATGTTCAGAAACTCAGTTAAAGGTGTTTCTGTGTAGACGAGGAAAACAGAGTCACGCTGTGCGCCGGTTTCTCCTCCGTGTGACGTCATCGTGCGACGCTGTCTCTTTAGTTAACATGAGATTAGTGTGATGGCAGATGTCACCAAACTAGCGCTGATGCTAACGATGCTAACTGGACTTTTTACACGCTTTCACACACACACACACACAGTTACTCTCCCACTATGTGGACAAGCAGAGACACCTGATTGGACGACGAAAGGTCACTGCTGCTTCATAAGACACTCCCACCACACAAACCCCGCCCCCAATGTCTGCAGTTGGTGGGACAACTTTGAAAATGAAATGGTCATTGCAGAGGAACGGCGAGAAAACGTTTGCATATGAAGGACATGGTTGTTGACTTGGCGTGCCTCATGTGGACACAGATGTTTTTGAGAACTGGGCGTGTGTGGACGAGGTTATATTTAAAAATGGAGGAGGAAAACCGCACTAGGCCCCTCCCACTAGTTATATTTTTCTAAAGTGAATTCATTCCAGAGAGGGAAATTCAAGTTTACACTCAGTTATTAAGAAACATGCTGCACATACAGAACCTGCTGACATGGAGAGATCAGAGTGACGGGCTGCACACAGGGGGCGCTCATGAGCAGCTGAAGGTTTCAGTGACTTGCTCAAGGGCACCTCGGCAGCACAGGGAAGTGGGCCAGTGGCCTGGCATCTCCAGCAACCACACCAATTTCCACATTTTGATTGGTAATGGGACTTGAACCGGCGACCCTCCAGTTTCCTGGAGCTGCTGATGATAATCTGACAGGCTCCGCCCATTTCTGCAGCAGTGTTTTTGGGAGTCTGTGTTTGTGCCATCAGACGGTCTCAGCAGCACGATCAGTCACAGTGAACCTGTGAGGTCACTTCTCCCTTCCGCTCGTCTTACAGGCAGCAGAGAGCGCCGCACACGTGTGAAGGATTCACGTTATCACGAGGTCACACCGCAGCGAACACCAAATCACTTTGTCTGCTTTCACGTGCACGGCTCTGAGGCCACGAGGCAGCACGCCGACCCTCCTCCTCTAGTCCTCCAGCTGCCCCCGCTCAGGCTCCTGACCCCCCACCGCTCCCAGACACAGATCTGTTCATACATTAAAACCTGGGTAAATGAGTGAAGGGAAGTGTGGCGTGGGAGCGTTCAGGGCGAGCACGATGAGACGGACAAACACTCGCCATCTCATTAGCTGAGGCTCAACATGTCACTCTCTGCTCTCTAACATCCGCTCTGATTGGATCATTCAGATTTCAGATAACCAGGAAAATGAAACATGAAGGAGAGCTGTGAGCCGGGAAACTTCACGCTTATTACATCATGTTTGGATTGATGTGTCGGACATTTGTAATATTTTTATCTATAAAAATGCAGCAAAGGGCCGAGGTCGGACTCGAACCAGAACCCACAGCCTCTGTACATGGGCAGGCAACACAACCGCTAGGCCATCAGCGCTCCACGAGGATTATTATTTGTTGGACTCCTAAAAGTGTTGAAGGATTCAAAAGTTGTCGACCTTACTGTAAATCTTTTAACGGCTCGTTAGCGTGACGGAGGTGTGGGGGAGGGGCCTAATGTGAGACCTGTTCATGGGGCCCCAGTGATCCTGCAGACGCTCGTGGCCCGGCTTGTCTTTGTGGCCCTGAAACTGAGAGAAGCTGAGAACGCCATAAAGCCTTTTTTTTTTTTTAAATCCGGATGATTTCAGCTTGCTGGAAGAACAACGTGTCGACAGGACGTGATGCAGAGGAACAGACGGCGTGATGTAAAAGTATTCAAAGTGTCCCCTCTGTGTTGCTGCAGAGCTCGGGGCTCCTAGCGGCCTCATAGCTGCTCGATTGAAGCGTGTAGTTAAAACAGGCGGCGGGGCATTCCCCGTGTCATCACAGAGCAGAAACAGATTGTTCTCTCACTCACAGCCAACAGGCCTCGTTTGAATGTGCCACCATTACGCACGCCGCCGCTCCGTTACAGTCCGCTCGCAGCGCCAGCCCCTCCCCCTCGTTTTCTGCACGTGTACAGAGAGAGTAGACGCTGCTCTGATCTGACATGAGACAAATGTTTCATTCAAATGTTGCTTTCGCATATTGTGGAGGAAGTAATGAATTCCTGCGCGGCTGCAGTGGTGGCGGCGGCGGCGGGCCCGGTTCACCGTGTCACGCCTGAGCACGGAGCGGGCTCAGCTCCACAGCAGCAAAATTAAATTTAATGTTCCATTGGCGGCGGGAAAGGTGCATAAATCAAAGCTTTTGATTTGCATGGACTGTGGCGAGCGACCTCATCCCGTGCAGAAATAAACCAGGACAGAAAATGATGTCACGCAAAAAACAATGTAATCTCAGAGCGCCTAATAAAAACAAGCAACAGGCGGCACCGTTTAATTCAGAGCGCTGCTCCCATGTCAAGTGTATTATTAAAAACATGGCGCCCAAAACACGCTCGGCTCTCATTTGAGGAGAGGCGGAAAAAAGGCCCAAAAAATAACCTACGCCTTATTTTCATGGTTATTCAGAGAGAGGTTGGTGCACTTCCTGTTTCAGATTAATTTGTAAACAAAGCTCTGATTTGCAGAACATGGAGAAGGCTGCAGGTCCAGTTAGTGTTGGTACAGTTTACAGATTTAAAAATGATAGAGCACGGCATGATGAGTGCAGACTGTAATGAAGAGCGTGTTTCTGTGTGCATGACATCACGGCGTCTCGTTGATGGAGGATGAGTACAGAGGATCTCTAAAGAGGATCATCAGCCTGTAAAGCTGTTAGTGTCAGACATGTTGGATTCTGCTGCTTCACACTGACAGAGCGCTTCTATCTGATTCATATCTATGTTTCTACATTAAACTCTAATTATCCACTAGCTGCTGTCAGAGGCTGTTAATACTGCTGAGACAGACACACACAGAGAGAGACAGACAGACACACAGAGAGACAGACACACACACAGACAGACAGACACACACAGAGAGAGACAGACAGACAGACAGACAGACAGACAGACAGACAGACACACACACACACAGACAGACAGACAGACAGACAGACACACACACAGAGAGACAGACACACACACAGAGAGACAGACACACACACAGACAGACAGACACACAGACAGACAGACAGACAGACACACACACACACACACACAGAGACAGACACACACACAGACAGACAGACAGACAGACAGACAGACACACACACAGACAGACAGACAGACAGACAGACAGACAGACACACACACAGAGAGACAGACAGACAGACACACACACACAGAGACAGACAGTCAGACAGACAGACAGACAGACAGAGAGACAGACACACACACAGAGAGACAGACAGACAGACACACACACAGAGAGACAGACAGACAGACACACACACAGAGACAGACACACACAGAGAGACAGACACACACACAGAGAGACAGACAGTCAGACAGACAGACAGACAGACAGACAGACACACACACAGACACACAGAAAGACAGACAGACAGACAGACAGACAGAGAGACAGACAGAGAGACAGACAGACAGACAGACAGACAGACAGACAGGCAGACAGACAGACAGACACACACACAGACACACAGAAAGACAGACAGACAGACAGACAGACAGGCAGGCAGAAGCTTGAAGAACAACGCTCATTATCAGGCTTATCTCTTCCTGTAAGCTAACGCTAAAGAGCTCTGCATTCATTAAAGAGACCACACACACACACACACACACACACAGACACACACACACACACACACACACACACACACAGACACACACACACACACACACACACACACACACACACACACACACACACACACACACACACACACACACACACACACAGGCCCCATTAGGAATCAGACCTGATCAATAGCCAGTGAATTAGAGTGCTGCTGATCTGATTAACTCCCCATTATTTTCTGCTGGTCCTGATTTAAGATGCAAGATGAGAAAATATCCCAAACACACACACACACACACACACACACACACACACACACACACACACACACACACACCCTGACACCGTCTTCTATTCATCCTCTCTGACCACGAGCGGGTTCACACCGGATCCTTCAGACTTCAGACAGCAGTCAGGTTTCTTTAAACAGACACCTCCTGGTTTACGATCTGCTGGGAGTCCCTGTTCTGACGCACTGGGAGCTCTCGTTGCAGGCACAGCTTAGGCCCACGCTGGTTACTTCCTGTCGTTGGTCCTCACTCAGGTTTGACTGACGGCTTTCACAGCGACACAGACAAACCGCACTAAGTTGGCAAACGCCCTCAGTCAGCGCTGCCAGCAAGAGGAGAAAAAAATCACTTTTAGAGGCTCGTTTTTTTTCCCGGACGTTGGTTTGACTGTTTGAGAGAACTCTCAGGAAGTCGGGGAAACTTTCGCAACGCGGCGTCATGTTGATTCTAAACACAAAGAAGCATAAAGAAAATGAAGACAATTTGAGATTCTTCCATCGTTCATCAAACAACAAGATCTCTGCAGCGAGGCGGCCATGTTGGATGTTAGAGGGAAAGACCGGCGACAGTGATGATGAATCATTTCAAACTGAAGCTGTCACTCTATTCAAAATTAGCAAATAGAAACAACTGGTTATGGTGTGTGTGTGTGTGTGCGTGTGTGTGTGTGTGTGTGTGTGCGTGTGTGTGTGTGTGTGTGTGTGTGTGTGTCAGTGTTCCCCTCTCACTCTGATCGTAGTGACTCGTCGATCTCTGATCTCTGCTCCGGAGTGAAGAGGCCGGGCGGATGCAGGTTATTGAAATGAAATGGATCTGCTCTAAATCTGCTTTTCTCCCCGCGCTGCTCTCAGAGCGCCGAGGAAGAGGAGGCGAGGAAGAAGAGGGGAGAAGCCGGGTGCTCCCGAGGCATGATGGGATTAGTGCGGCGGCCCTGGATGGAGAGGTTCAGGTGTAGCGGCTCACCCCGGTAGTTAAAGAGATTATCAACAATGAAAATCATCTGCAGAAAAGTTCCCGCACTCTGCACACACCAGGAGAACTCGGAGCGCTTTCCAAACAAATTCCCAGAAAAGGCTTTTTATTGTATAAGTGTGGAGGCGGGCGGCCGCACAGGTGGCTGTCAGCTCACCCCGTGATCCCGGCAGCTCCGCCCGCCTCCACAAACTTAATAACACACAGCGCGGATGATAGGCTTTTATATTAAAAGCCATATATTCTGATGAATTCTTCTCTTTGTGAATCCAACGCTGTGAGGAGAGAGGAGCGGCGCACAGAGCTCGACCACAAGGGCCGGCTTCCTTTAGCGGAGGATCGGACACGTCTAACTGAAACATTACAAACATGGCGTTCAGTCTCCATGTAATCACAGACTGTTTATGAGCAGTTAGCACGGACTAAAGGACGCCACCTGTCAGAAAGTTCAGCCTTTTGGCATCCGATATGTTGTTTGTTTTTTCAGCCAGAACTGACCATATTTGGACATGTGGGAGGAGCCACAGAGGATTGAGGCCTCTGCCGTCCGGTTCACTCGGATCTTTAACGTTAGAATCAGTTAGTGATTCAGACGGGTTCATCTTTACACCTCTCATATCCATGATGAAGTCTCAGTTTCATTTGATCGATCTGTTTCATCAAATACAATTTTTCCATGAAAAAGATGATAAAAAAGATCCCTAACATGTTTAAATGAAACATCACAAAGTTTGACTTTCTGCTGCTTAAAGTGTTTTTAAAGTTCTGTCGGTTTGTTTCTTCAGTGACTTTTTGGTGTGCATGAGCGTGACTGTGACAGAGGGGGGGGGGGGGGGGGGGAGACAGCGGAGAGAGGCCTGTGAGAAAAACACACAAGCTCATACAGCAGCGATTCAAATCAATTTCAAAGCAGAGCCAGAATAAATTTCTGTACCAACGAGCCTGAGGTTCCTCGTTTGTAGAAGAACAAGTACACAGACGAGAGGGAGGGGGGGGGGGGAGGAGAAATAACCAGCCTGAGAGGAGAGAAGGAAAAAAACTTCTCCGGATTCCAACTTGCAAATAAAAAAGCAAAGCAATCAATCATGTCGGAGAGCCCTCATTCCTGCGCGCTCCTACCAGGCAGCGGCAGAATGAAAACGGACAAGACTAGAATATGCAAACTTATTCTGGACGACCGAGGGGGGGGGGGCAAAGACAGGGGGAGGGGTCCTGGAAGATAAATGGACATTCCAGGGGACGACACGGAGGCCTGTTAAAAGTTTACTGTCACAAACACTAATTAATCACCGGCGCAGAGGCGATTAATCATATATTAATGAGATGGTCTCTTTACTTTGGCCCGTCCAGGCCTCGTCTCGGCCCCGCGGCCCCTCGAAGCCTCGCTGAGCACAAAGCATCCACCACTCAATTAATCTTCTCAGCGCTCGGCGGGCCGCAGACACACGGACACCTTCAGAGCGAGCAGCAAACAGCGAGGACATTTAGAGTGTGTGAGGACGCTTCATCAGAGGAGGGCGCTCTGACGTCACAGCTGTTTAATATGTTCTCTCAGCAAAGGTGAACGTGAAGGAGATGAAGCGGACGTCATGTGGAGCCATGTCTGTTTGATTGTTGGAGTTGCACCGTGGAAACACGTCTGCTGGTGTCCAATGAGAGCTCATGTTGTTCACTCACTCGAGTTCTGATATTTATTCAAACTGTAAAAAAGTGAATCCTGCAGCAGGCTGCAGGAGACAGACTCTAGTGGACACTGGAGGAACTGCAGCTGTAAAGTTGGACATTTTAACATAGAGCTCTATGGAGACTGACTCACTACAGGAGACAGACTCTAGTGGACACTGGAGGAACTGCAGCTGTAAAGTTGGACATTTTAACATAGAGCTCTATGGAGACTGACTCACTACAGGAGACAGACTCTAGTGGACACTGGAGGAACTGCAGCTGTAAAGTTGGACATTTTAACATAGAGCTCTATGGAGACTGACTCACTACAGGAGACAGACTCTAGTGGACACTGGAGGAACTGCAGCTGTAAAGTTGGACATTTTAACATAGAGCTCTATGGAGACTGACTCACTACAGGAGACAGACTCTAGTGGACACTGGAGGAACTGCAGCTGTAAAGTTGGACATTTTAACATAGAGCTCTATGGAGACTGACTCACTACAGGAGACAGACTCTAGTGGACACTGGAGGAACTGCAGTTTTTGGTACTTTAGAGTTGGCTTCAGTAGTGACAGCTGGTCCCTTTTTCTCTCCAACGTATAGCATCACCTGCTCTCTGCCTCACCTGACAGGTCAGAGCTTCCTGTGTTAGTTGAGCTACCTCTGCAGAAATGTTTATCACACGTTGAGCATTAATAAACTGGAGGAGTGCATTAAACGGTGCAGGTGTCAGAGCATGCTGATGGAGAGAGCTGCAGTATTGTCCCTGCTGTATGGAGATCAGGCTGAGGGTCAAATACTGCTCACACATACTAATGCACACACACACACACACACACACACACACACACACACACACACACACACACAGACTGATACAGTATGAAACAGCAAAAACTCACACTGATGACCACCAGCAGGCGGACTGTGGAAAGCTCGATAAATCATTCCGGTGAGAATGTGTGATGTTCATCACAAATCAGAGGATCAGTACCAGGTCCCAGTCTGATGACCTGTTAGCTAGGACCAGTACCAGGTCTCAGTTTGATGACCTGTTAGCTAGGATCAGTATCAGGTCCAAGTCTGATGACCTGTTAGCTAGGATCAGTACCAGGTCCCAGTCTGACGACCTGTTAGCTAGGATCAGTACCAGGTCCCAGTCTGACGACCTGTTAGTTAGGATCAGTACCAGGTCCCAGGTCTGACGACCTGTTAGCTAGGATCAGTACCAGGTCCCAGTTTGATGACCTGTTAGCTAGGATCAGTACCAGGTCCCAGTCTGACGACCTGTTAGCTAGGATCAGTACCAGGTCCCAGTCTAAAGACCTGTTAGTTAGGATCAGTACCAGGTCCCAGGTCTGATGACCTGTTAGCTAGGATCAGTACCAGGTCATTCTGTCAATGAATAATGGTGGCACTCAAATAAATCAACATTTATTGACTACTGAATGTGGAAGGAGTTATCTGTCTGTCTAGTTGAGGAAGGGGACTCTTTAACGAGGGCGAAACAGAGCGGACTGGTAGTGACGGAGCTGGCCACACCGCAAAGAATAACGGGGCGACCGCTCACCGACGGTCTCCTTGGTGTTTCAGGGCCTTTAGGGAGCTCTCAGACCAGGAGACTGAACCGTCTGTCAGGGACTACTTTAAGAAATGTGACTCGTTCTTTGGCTCCTGTGTTCCTCTTTGTACGGAGATTATGAAGATTTTTGGCTTTCATCACTCGGTTAGACAAAAACAGACATTTAGAGATGTAATCTTTGACGTTCTGATGTTGAAAAAGAGGAAATCCTGAAACCTGCTTTGACTGTTAGAGACGAGGTGAGCGCGTCCGTCACGTTGTGTTGTTGAGAAATCCGTCTGCAGCTCTGTGGCGATCTCCCCCCCCCCCCTTCTTCTGACGCCTCATTAAGTGAACGGAGTTAAATGAACCGCAGCTTCACTTTACACCTGCAGGAGCCGCCGCCACCGCGCGGGAGAACAAAGCAAATGGAGCATGAAGTTAGAGAGCGGCGTCCGCACAAGTTTAACACACAGGCTGACAGACTGTCGCACACAAAGTCTCGACTAATGAGCCCCAAAGGAGCTCAATGATTCCACATCCAGAGGGAGAGAGAGACACACCATACTCACACCAGGATGACCGGAAATGTCCCTGAGAACAGCACGCCATCTGACCGCAACAGAAACAGACGTCAGAGTGTGACGTGTTTCAGAACCGCATTAAACACTTCATCCTGCACAGACGAGTTCACGTACAGCATTTCAATGTTCTGTAACTCACGGCTCCCCCGACACCGCCGCCTGCTGCTTAATGACGTTTTAAACAGAACACACACAGGACGCTGTGAGCACGAGGGGGAAGTCTGACCGATGGACGGCAGAGCAGGACAGAAAGCATTCGGTATTTATTGTGCTTTTAACTTTATTTTATATTCTGCAGAAAATGTGGAGTCATGCCTTTTACTGTCAGCTGTGTACGTTTGATAAACTCACTTTAATGTCTTCCAGAACATTCTCTGATGTTTGTACCGTCCGTGTTACTGGAAACCATCAGGAGGATTTTAAAGAACATCTCTAATAAGAGGAACACTCAGAGGGAGCAGACCATCAGTCAGATCTGCTCACAGACTTCTTCTCCCTGAGCGGCACACGTCCAACAAAATGTGAAGTTTTATATCGAACTGTGGAAACATTTGGGATGTGTGTGTCGGACTGCTGAAACGCACGGCAAACGCACAAATCCAAACATCGTAAGGCCGAGTTACCCAGTCTGAAGGAGTTCTACAATTCACTTAGCAGACGCTTTTGTCCAAAGCGACGTACATCAGAGAGTAAGTACAACACTAATTCATTCATACACCGCCACTGAAGCAGCGGGAGCAATGCAGGGTTAAGGGTCTCGCCCAAGGACACATCGGACATGTTGCTCAGCTGGGGATCGAGAGAGGATCAAACCCTCGACCTTCCGGTTGAGAGGCGACGACTCTACCAACTGAGCTACAGCCTCCCTATTTGTCTTCTAAGTTTCAGCACTTTCCGATTTTACTGATCGTTTTGAAACGTGGTATCAAAAGAAAAAGTATGCGAGAAGAGAAATGCACGCACACATCCGGGGGGAGATTTTCGAGTCTGTGGGGGCCCTAAGCAAAACTTCATTGGGGGCCCCTCCAACAAGCGTTGATCAGCATCATGTCTGCCAGGGTCCCGACGCTGACTGTTCTGGTTTCACTCCCACAGATCATTCCTCTTTCATCGACAAACTTTGGTTTGTAAATGAAAGCGATGCTTTCCAGGGCCTGGGGAGGGAGTTCTGTCAGGTGGGGCCTCTTCAGGGAGGTTTCCTGTCTTTGCTAAATTTGCACATTTTAAGCCCCTGCTGTGGTATAAGGTTTGTCAGGGGGCTCCTGACTGGCCTGGGGGTCCCGAGCAGCGCCTCTGCACACATCTCATCCAGAGGTCGTCTGAAGAAGACAGACCAAACATTGTGATTAAATAAAAAACTTTTTGTGGCATTCGATCAAATGTGCAGGTATGTTGTCGTCTCGTCTCTTGGCTGTTTTGCGACGCCGTGCACAAACGTCATATAACCCCCCCCTCCCCCCCCCCTCGCTTCTAAGGTATGGAAAATGTCAAAAAAAACAACTTATGAAACAATGTAAAGCACATTGCAGCACTTTGAGTTCAATTAGGACCAAAGTTTTAAGACCCCACAAAGGAGACTTTATCCTGCAGTGAGCTCGATGACTATGAAGTCGTCCTCGCTCTCTCATTCATCAAACCCTGTAATGTACCCCCCCCCCCCACCCCCCCCGTCTGTGACTGATCCTGTTGATCCCTTTTTAAACTGATAAGTTACGAGCAGAATCAAAGCTCGATCAGAGACGGATGATCATAATGAAGCACTCAGGCGGCCATCAGAATAATCAGAGCATGTAAAACCACAGGCCAAAACTGAATCCCATTTCCATCAACGACCTCCAGACTGCACACTTATCTGTGATAACGGCCCCCGAGCGGAGCCACGACATCATAAACATGCGACCCGGTGTCCGGGTTTGTCACACAGACATCCTCTCACTCTCTAATTGGTTTGCCTCCCACTCCAAAGAGACCGCCCTCGCTGTAATTACCCACCAAAAGTAGGAGCGGGGTGAGCAGGCGCGAGGCGTGGAGGTCCGGGCTGATGGGAACACTCGCTGTCCTTCACCACATTACCCGGGGATCACCTGAGGGGGGGGTGACACAGATAGATCTCCCTCATGTGCCCCATGGGGGAGCGTGATGGCTTAAAAGCAAGGTATCCACGGGAGACCCATTGACCTGAGGACAGGAGATGGAAGGGGGGCATAGAGGACAGGGGGGAGGTGGTGGGGTGTGTGTCAGAGGGTCTCTGTGTGGTCTGTCACTGCTGCTTTAATGAAGGACACACCGCTGCAGCAGGACAACACACACACACACAGAGAGACACACAGACACACACACACACACACACACACACACACACACACACACACACACAGACCCACACACACACACACACAGACCCACACACACACACACACACACAAAGAGAGACACACACACACACACACACACACACACACACACACACAGACACACACACACACACACACACACACACACACACACACACACACACACACACACACACACACACACACACACACACACACACAGCTCTGACCTGCTCTTTAACATAACTATTTTTTACTGGAGAAGCTTCGACCTGATTAAAAAGTAATAAAGAAAATCTGTAAAAGAGTTTAATCGTCATAACAACAAAGATCGACATCCCATAATAATAATACTCAAGTAAAGAGCTAAACTGATTTGAAGTTAAATGAATGAAATTAAATAAATATAGGTTTCGATATTAAAGACTTTCAGATGTTCGGTCCGCCCTGCATCGAGTCTTCAGGCGCCACGGTCCAAACAAGCTGCACCTGACAGACTAAACCCAGGGGGGGCGGTCCAGGATCGGGTTCTGGCCTCTGACTGAGATGGTTAGTTCATAATTTGATCCCCTCAGATCGTCTGTCATGATGAGTGAGGCGACAGCTGGGAAAGATTGAAGACCTGAACCTAAACATCCTCCTGCTCCCTTTATCTCCCCGCCTCTAACAAAGCTCGGCCTTCACGGCGGCGAGCTCACATTACATTAAACAGGTTCACGGCGGATCAGCCTGCCCGTCACATCCCACAACCTCGGCTCGCTCTGATTGGCCGTCTCTGGACTGCAGGTTAGACTCAGGTCTCCACGGCTCGGACTCTCACAGGCGTAAAGTCATGAGAGGAGGACATGTGACGGCAGCAGAAAGATTGGCTCAATGTGTCGTCTGGAGGCTTGCACACACACACACACACACACACACACACACACGCTCACATGTCAGCGCGCACACACAGACACACACGGATAAATATATATAACTTTAATCTCAGAAGAATGCGTGAGGGTTTGATGAAGCAGATGCAAAATTCAGGATTCACTGATCGATCAAATTGAACAATCTGCAGAGGTCAGAGTTCACCACACATTTTCCCATGTCTACACACACACACACACACACACACACACACACAGTTGTGAGTGTTGGCGTTTTCCCAAAGGTGTGTTTTCAGTGACCTAAGACGTATTTTGCGTACTATCGGTCAAAACAACATCGAACCTGGTACCGCTACACAAGTTTTCCGTTGACCGGGAATCGAACCCGGTACCGCTACACAAGTATCCGCTGGCCGAAAGAACCGTCCACCCGAACACCGGCATGAAGCCGGCCGGCGGGGGCCCTCCGATGGCGGAACACGCTTGCCAATCAGCGACGTTTTCAGAAATACCCGCCTACATGTGGACGCGGCCTCACACGATCTGTGTTCAACCAAAGATGAATAAAAACACACCTTTGCTCGCCATGCTGGGTCTCTTATGTTGGAGCATCTCACCTGCTGATAACGTTGTTAAACTCAGGGGTGCAAACTGATCAGGGATGAAAAAGGTGACATCCAAAGCACCTAGGGGGGTCCGGGGGCATGCTCCCCCGGGAAGATTAAAAAAATATATATCAGCTTTAAAATGTGAATTTACAGATGATTTTAGCATTCAGACCGACTAAAGAAGCAGTGCAAACAATAAGAAAAACACAATTGCTTGTCTACATCTATGTTCTGTTTTAACTGTTTGATAAAGCTTCAGTGAAACATGAAGAACACATGCTCCCAACCTTCAGTCCCTTTTTATAAATGGGATGAATTTACAGAACGGGGCTTACCATGTTCCACTAAGGGGTGATGTGAAGGGCAGTCACTATGCAGGTAGCTCTCAGAGCAGAGAGAACATCATAATACAGTCATCAAGTATGACAATATTTTCTCTTCTATCATTAAATATGTAACATTATCAATATATGAACCTGATGTTTTATCTCCTGCTGATTCTCATTAAGTTTATATTCCCTCTCTTATTACATGTGTTGACCAGCTGTCTTTAATGTTGCCTGAGATAATAATGAACCAGAAAGCTGGATGAAGTTACCTTCAGCTAGCACACATATCTCTCAACATCTTTGGCTACCAAACAGTAAATATGATCAGACAGGATGTTTCACAGAAATCTTTCCACAGTGTTTTCACGGAAAAATAACGTTATGTAAATTATGTGCTGCACATTGCGACTCATTGAATCAGGTTTCATGCTTCTTACGGTCGGCGCGGCGATATTGCACATTCGCGGTCGGCGCAAGAATACAAAAGATTTTTGTAACAACGTGGGCGGGTTCGTGCCGACCGCGTTGCAATGATTGGCTGCAGGGCCCGGAAGTACTTTCTTCAGACCGCTCTGACCGCAATCAGTATGAAACGGCTCGACGTTTGCAGGGACCGAGCTCGCCGGCCGCAAGAAGCATAACCCCCCCACCCCCCACCCCCTCCAAATATTTTTATTGCAGATCTAAATGAATCACACAAATGACCTAATTGGGATCCAAAACGGCGAATTTCGCCAAAAGGTGACAAGTTTGCACCCCTGTAAACTCGCTCGAGAAGCAGCAGCAGGTAGATGGTTGCTATGTGCGTCGTGAAGGACGCTATGGTGGCGTTTTTCTGCAGACGGCGACCGGGACAGTACGGCAACTCACTGAGCACAATAAACCAACCGTCGTGTATCAGAGCGGTCTGTTCACTCGTTCATATGGTTGATGTTAGACGGAACATCCGGAGTTTAACCTGATGACCTTTGACCCTGAGACTCGCCTTCTAGTGCTCGACTTCTTAGGACAATTCTCAAGATGCACAACAGCGCTCATGGTTGCTAGGTTACAAAGTGACCTCCTGCTTCCCTCAGTAATGTCTGTTAGGTGTCTTTTAGCTCTGTGTGTTTAAAATGTGCTTTAATTCTTAAATTCATCATGAAGACGCGTTGTGTCCTGACATCAGCAGCAGCAGCAGCTCGACGTCTGAAACTGAAACGCCATTGTTGTTGACAGAGATGAGCTCAGAAGCCCCGCCTGTTCTATACAACGTCTTTCAACTGAGACAAGTGAGTGCATCAGCAAGAAAGAACAGACGTCAAGGTTAGAGCTCAGGACGCTGAGCACTGAAAACGCTGAATTGGGTTTATATCTATGGGGTATAAATGGGGCTCTATGGGGTCTATGTTCCAAGACGCTGTCCATGGTCACGGGCCTTCAAGCTGCCTGCCAGCTTTCCAACGTCTCCGATCACCCGGTGAAAGCTGCAAAACATTGTAAACAATCATCCTGTAAATATTAGTGAGACGCTTTCTGCTTGGACCTGATGAGATACGTGAGGCCGGATTTGAAGGCGTGAAGTACAAAATCTCCCGGTGGTCATATTGATGGTGTTTGGTGGGAAACAGGAGGTGCGTGGTCAGCGTGCAGCACACGTGACGACACATTAACACGTCTGCAGGTTTGATGAATCCATTAGAAGATGTTTGGCTCCTCGGCTGTGTTGAGAACGTCAAAGGGAACTTTTTCCCAGCTCTCCTTGAAAGAGGTCACTTTGTTTGACCCCCCTGACCCCCCCTGACCCCCCGCGATGAACCAGAAGCTTGTTTTCCACTAAATCTGCATCATGTGGAACGATTTCTTCTCCCTCGCTGAATCTGACCGAGATAACATCTGTGTGTGTCTGTGACTGATCCAGCTTCCTCAAGACTCTCACACAGTCAAATGAAACATGGACGCTGCGTGAGAAAGTCCTTCTCCTCTTCCTCCTCCTCCTCCTCCTCCTCTTCCTCCTCTTCTTCCTCTTCCTCCTCCTCCCCCTCCTCCTCTCTCCTCTTCCTCCTCCTCCTCTTCCTCCCCCTCCTCCTCTTCCTCCTCCTCTTCTCCTCCTCCTCCTCTTCCTCCTCCTCCTCCCCCTCCTCCTCTCTCCTCCTCCTCCTCTTCTCCTCCTCCTCCTCTTCCTCTTCCTCCTCCTCCTCTCTCCTCCTCTTCTCCTCCTCCTCCTCCTCCTCCTCTTCTCCTCCTCCTCCTCTTCCTCTTCCTCCTCTTCTCCTCCTCCTCCCCCTCCTCCTCTCTCCTCCTCCTCCTCTTCTCCTCCTCCTCTTCCTCTTCCTCCCCCTCCTCTCTCCTCCTCCCCCTCCTCCTCTCTCCTCCTCCTCCTCTTCTCCTCCTCCTCCTCTTCCTCTTCCTCCTCTTCTCCTCCTCCTCCTCCTCCTCCTCCTCCTCTTCCTCCCCCTCCTCCTCTCTCCTCCTCCTCCTCCTCCTCTTCCTCCCCCTCCTCTTCTCCTCCTCCTCCCCCTCCTCTTCCTCCCCCTCCTCCTCTCTCCTCCTCCTCCTCTTCCTCTTCTTCCTCCTCCTCCTCCTCTTCCTCTTCTTCCTCCTCCACCTCTTCCTCCCCCACCTCTTCCTCCTCCTCCTCCTCCTCCTCCTCCTCCTCCGCTCTCCTCCTCCTCCTCTTCCTCCTCTTCTTCCTACTCCTCCTCCTCCGCTCTCCTCCTCCTCTTCCTCTTCCTCTTCCTCCTCCTCCTCCTCCAGCTGACAGCAGGAGTCCCACTGAGTTGTAAAACATACTTTCCGAGTGTTTCCTTCAGCAGAGGCACTTTGATGTGACTTGGTGGAGCGTTGGAGCGCGGTGGAGAGAAAACACCGCAGGGATTTGTGCTCTTTGAGAAAACACGCCGCGGCCTCCTGAAATAGACCCTGAATGGATCTGACCTCAGAGAAACAGAGACATGAAGTAACTCCTCGTTTACAGACAACATGCAGGTTACACACAGGAAACACTCAGGTGTGTGTGTGTGTGTGTGTGTGTGTGTGTGTGTGCAACCTCTCGTCCTGCATCATCATCTCGTATTCATGTGTTAGAGACGATGTGGGTGTGCGGTGTGAGGGGGGTCTTTGATGAGGATGATGGGAGGAGGGGGGGCGACTACAGGACTCTCATTTTCAAACGGAGGTCAGCGCTGGGATAATATTTTCCCCCGGTGACATTCGCCCGTTCTCCATCTGTAAGACGTGATTCCCAAGCTGAGTAAACTTGTGAGAACACACACACACACACACACACACACACACACACACACATACACACACACACACACACACACACACACACACACACAGCTACATGTGCAGAGCCGTGTTTATACTTGTGCAGTAACAGCGAGCGTCGCGGACCGTTTATTTGACTCGTCCTCACATCCATCTTGGTGTTTGACAGACGGCGTGCTGACGTGGCTTCAGGTGTGAAATGAATCTTTGCACACGTGAAGCTTCTTTGACACTTAATGAACATTTCAAAGTCTTAAAGAGTTTTTTTTTAAAGAAGGGGTCGACGGGGGAAACCAGGGCGGATGCAGAAACTCTGAAGAAAATCAACCAATAACTTGGTTATAACTGTTTCATTTAGCTTCAGTCTGTGGTCTACTCCACTTAGAGACTCTAATCTCTAAAAACTCCAACTAATCAAAGTGGAGGAACTGCAGCTGTAAAGTTGGACATTTTAACATGGGGCTCTATGGGGACTGACTCACTGCAGGAGACAGACTCTAGTGGACACTGGAGGAACTGCAGGTTTTTTGGAACTTAATCGTTGGCTGCTCCCCCGTGCAGGATTATATTTTTATCAGGTTGCACATGTTCCTATATATAAATATAGGAATAAATCTAGTCTGCTTTTAGTGCTCATTCTGAATTGTTTTTGTTGTAAATCATTTGGGCGTCATGTTTGTGGGCTTGTTAGAAAACCTTTTAGGGAATACAGAGTCTGTTTCAAAGCATGTTTGTGGTGTAGATGTTACACAACCCAGAGTTAACCTTCAGGACGACAGAGTGGGCGAGAGAGGGGGGAGAGAGAGGGGGAGACAGGGGGTAAGTGTTTGATGTGGGAGGTCTCCCCCCTCACCCCGCTGAGCCTCACCCTCAGACCTCTCATTAAGCGTGTCATCAAAGGATTTCCACCCGACCAATCATAACATTACTGTTAGCGTTACCATACAGACACACGGAGTCCTCCGAGCTGTTAGCAAACATGCTGTCACTGAACCCAACCACAGCTACATGCTCCTCTAATGGAGGGGGTGGAGTCCAACAGAGCATCATCAGAGTCAGCCAATCATCTTCAGAGTCAGCCACGCCCCTGATTATGACCTATAGACTGCATCGTGCAATGATAGTTCGGCGCCATTTTTCCACATGTTGCGCTGTAGAATCATCCTCTTCTTACTCCTCCTCCTTGTCCTCTTCCCCCTCCTCTTCCTCCTCCTCTTCCTCCTCCTCCTCCTCTTCTTCCCCCTCCTCCTGATTGACTAAACAGCTGTTCAGTCAATCACATTTCCATTAAAGTATGCAGTGCAATGCCTCGTTTCATTCAAAGGAAAGAGTGCTTTTCAGAAGATTTAATCTTACAAATAAGCAGAAATAATCGGCTAATTTCCCTCTGGGATTAATAAAGTATTTCTGATTCTGATTCGGACCTTAGTGGGAGTGGCCTGCGGTGCTGTGCATTCTGGGATTAGGTGTTTTTCATCCACATGAGCCAAATAGACACTTTCTGCCTTTTCTCGGCCAAGAAGGCACCAACTTCAAAATGTATTTCAAATTTCTACATATATGACCCAATGTCAGTACAGATTCATGTTCAGGGTGAAGTATCCCTTTAAACTGAGGGGGCAAAGCCCTATCTAGGCCCCCCGTGGCGTCGGGCCCGCGCTGTACGATTCTAGAAAAGTTGTGGTAGACTGTCAGCTCACACTGTACGAGTTAAATCAGGACGGAGAGTTCTCAACTGTAACTCCCACAGACGGAGGTTGACGTCATACACTGGGCTACACACTCCAGCAAAAGGGATGTGACTTCCTGTGCTTCTGCAGCCAGCCTCTAGTGGACACTCGAGGAACTGCAGGATTTTGCTCTTCAGCCTCGGCTTCACTTTCCAACACGAGAGGTTGCTGCTTGTATAAAACACATTCTTCTTTTATGTATACAAGTGTATGTGTGTGAAAGTTTCCCCGTGTAGTTGAAACCTGTGAGCACTGGAGTTATGACATTCTGTAAACTGCAGCAGGTGCTCAAACACAGCAACCAATCAGCTCACAGTTTACAGGCCTGTCAGGACTGCAGATAGCGAAGGCGTTATCTTTCTGTTCACACGTTTCTCACGATGCGTTTTCAACATGTTGTCTAAAAACGAAAATCTCCTCAACCTGCTGTGTATGTGTGTGTGTGTGTGTCTGTGTGTGTGTGTGTGTGTGTCTGTGTGTGTGTGTGTCTCTGTGTGTGTGTGTGTGTGTGTGTGTGTGTGTCTGTGTTTGTGTCTGTGTGTGTCTGTGTGTCTGTCTGTGTCTGTGTGTGTGTCTGTGTGTGTGTGTGTCTGTGTGTGTCTCTCTCTGTGTGTGTGTGTGTGTGTGTGTGTGTGTGTGTGTGTGTGTGTGTGTGTGCGTGTGTGTGTGTGTGTGTGTCTGTGTGTGTGTGTGTGTCTGTCTGTGTCTGTGTGTGTGTGTGTCTGTCTGTGTCTGTGTGTGTGTCTGTGTGTCTGTCTGTGTGTGTGTGTGTGTGTGTGTGTGTGTGTGTGTGTGTGTGTGTGTGTGTCTGTGTCTGTGTGTGTGTCTGTGTGTGTGTGTGTGTGTGTGTGTGTGTGTGTGTGTGTGTCTGTGTCTGTGTCTGTGTGTGTGTCTGTGTGTGTGTGTGTGTGTGTGTGTGTCTGTGTCTGTGTGTGTGTCTGTGTGTGTGTGTGTGTGTGTGTGTGTGTGTGTGTGTGTGTGTGTGTGTGTGTGTGTGTGTGTCTGTGTCTGTGTCTGTGTGTGTGTGTGTGTGTGTGTTTTTGTGTGTGTGTGTGTGTGTGTGTGTGTGTGTGTTGGGGGGGGGGGGGGGGCAGCTGGTCCCTCTGTTTTTTGTTATAAAGACTTAAAAGAAAGGAGGCATCTGTCCAAATTCGCCGACTTCACTTTTTATTCTTTAAAAACGATGTTTCCTACGTTACCCACAATGCACCTCTGTCTCATGTTGATGCTCTGCAGCTCGTTCTACACTGTGATCATAAACATGTTTATATCCTCTGTGTGAATAAAGACTGTGTAATGAGGCCACGTTACATCCTTCTCCCCTTTGGCCTCTCCCCCCTCTGACAGAAAGGGGTCCCTCTCTGCCATGAATGTTAACCAGTCGGAGGCTGAGAGCGGGCCAGGCGTTGCCGTGTTGTGTTGCTCCACTCGGGCGGAGCAGCATTTGACAGAGAACTTTTTAATTGCCCCCTGGAGTCGCTCCATAAACGCTTTTTGGCTTCGCTCGTTATTCGTCCCCCGTTTCCTTTCTTTTGAGAGCGGGGCTATTGTGCACCACGCCACCAAGCCAAGGCAATCATTTCCCCCCCGCTTTGGCTAATTTAGAGAGTATAACGCCGCTGATTTATCATCCAGTGTCTATTAAAATCTACGGCTCTGATTACGGCTCAGCATCGGCCAATCAGAGCATGTTCAATCAGCCATTATTCATCCCGTGGTCGGACAAACAACGAGCTCTACTCTCAGAGTGAAACAACAACAACAACAAAGATATCACACTGACTCTGTGCAGAGAGATATCAAACACCAGTTACATATCAAAAAACCTGCTTCTTAATGTGTTTCACTGTCCTGTTGTCATGGTAACACGTCAGTCAGTATCTGAATGTTTCATTCTGTGTCGCTGTGACGTCACTTTGAGTAAGACCTGTATGCAGCTCTGTGTATGTGAGAAATCCGCAGATGTTAGGGTCATCGTACAGAATGTTTAAGTCTGAAACGGGAGCACACTGGTCAGACTAAACCGCCCCACAATGCACTGCGGCTCTCACACTGTCCACACTGCACACACACACACACACACACACACACACACACACATACACACACAAAGACACACACACACACACATACACACACACACACACACACAAAGATACACACATACACACACAAAGACACACACACACACACACACACACACACACACACACACAAAGACACACACACACAAAGACACACACACACAGAGCTGTATCTCATGTAAATGCGTTTAACGTGGGCTCGTCTGACCTCTCTCTGTGATGTCACATTTCCCAGCTGTCCCTGCGGCTCAGGGTGAACTTCCTGTGAACTCCTGGCGGCGGCGGCCGTGTACCTGCTGATGACCCCTCCTCCCTCTCCGGGTGGGTGGTCCTCACATTCAGCGGCGCAGACTGACAGGTGGGTGGAGCGGCAACCATTGTTCTGCACAAAGAGGAGGAGAGGCCATTCATTAAGCAAATTAGCCGGACAGGGAATCTTCACGTCCATCACTTTGTGACCTCTGCTCCCTCACACGTCTCAGAGTCTCTCAGAGAAACCTGAAATCACTTCTTTACCCCGTCAGAACTCAGAGACGGTTTAACTCAAACCAGACGACGGGTTCCAGTGCACTAAAGTTATTTTAACAAACATGCAGATCAAACGATTCTGAATAAATCTGAACTCTGAGCTGTCTCCATCTCGTCTGAACGTCGTCATGGAAACCATTAGGAGACATGTCTCACAGTTCAGTATGAACGTCTTTAAAGGGACGTCTTCCCTGATCGGTGACGTGGATCGGCGCCGCCAGTCCGATATCTGAAATGTTAATCAGATCAATATCGTCCCTGATACGATCGGATGGGTCCCATCTCTACTTGAAATGAGAACATGAACCGAGATGCTCTCAAGTGATAAAAGTCATACATGTGTTCTCCTGGTGTTCTGCACTCATAAAATAAGGTTCAACTTCAGTGAAGAGAACAAACTTAAACTTTTTGACCCTCGTTCAGTTCTGACTTTAGGAACAGACCGTCAGGGCGCACTCACACTCGGCCCGGTTGTCCCGTACCGCGCTGAAGCAAACCACCTCCGACATGTTGAATCGGCATCGGTGAGAAGGATCTCTCTGATTGGCTGTTGGGAGGTTTCATTTATCTCCAGCTCTCTCAGGTTCAGGAAAGCCTCTTGAGCATGTCACTGTAGTATTCATGCTTTCATCCATTAGTGCGGTTTCTCCTTATTTGTCTCCTCCTCCCCTTCTTTTCTTTTTCCACTAAAAGACCAAGAGCTGACAACACCAGCGCTATCTTCAACTTTTTATCAGACATTATTCTCCATTAGTAGGCTACCTATAATACGAGTGGTGTGAAAATGGTCTTCTCGTCATAACAACAGACTACCGCCCCCTGCTGGCATGGAGAGTTATTTCCTCTCATGAGCAGAGCGTACGTGGTGGTTGGCTGTCGGCTGTAGTCTTTGTGGTGTGTTCAAGTGCAACTTTTTGGCCAAGACGTGAGGCGACGCCACAGGCGGCCTTCGTCTGCTCGGTGTGTCAGGGCCTGAAGAGCGTTTTCACACCTCACCTGGTCGGCTCGAGTCCGTTTGCTGGAAAGATTTGAACCGGACCGCTTGGTGGCGTTTGAGACGGGCTTCCTCCTCTGAGCCTCCTGGAAAAAAAACGGACTCCGGTCTCTGATCAGGACCCTGGTCTCCGTCTCTCTGACACACTGAGGAGACGGTCATATTTCAGAGCCTGGCGCCGGATGAAGCAGCGTTTTATAAGAGTCCCTGCAGCTGGAAGCGTGAGCCGTAAAGCTGCTGATGAATTCACTGCTCGGTTACAGCGCTCCAATAAAAGCTTACTATGAAAACATGGTGCGAGACGGCCTCTTTTATTGGAACAAGTGTTACCATTATGCTGCGGAAACGATATCTCACAGTGACAAATGGACGAGCTGCTGTGCATACATCTGATGATCCCCGCTTTATTACACCGCCGTAATTAGCAACAGTAACCGTTAAGCGTGCAACTGTTTTACACACGTTGTTACTGACCAGTCACAGCTGAGAGACGGAGAACATCAGGGCCATATCTCAGCGTTTATACTCGACATAAAGAGGAGCGTCACCTCCCGACATCATTAGGCCATCGTTAGTTTGGTGTCTGAATGTAAATACCGTAAAACTTCTAATAACAGCCCGGGCTTTTGTTCCTTCAGTCTATAACACGGGAGCTCTCCGTTCACCGCTTATCCTCGTTCCAACCCTCACCTGTGGTCGTGACCTTTGGGTAGAGACGAAAGAATACGACAAGCATCTGAAATGAGTTTTCTCTGGAGTGTGTCTGGACTCAGCCTTAGAGAGAGGGGAAGGAGTGTATACATCCAGGGGAGGGGCTTAGACATTCCGGGGGAGGAGCTTATACATTCAGGGGAGGGGCTTATGCATTCAGGGGGAGTAGCTTGGAGTAGAGCTGCTCCTCCTTCACATCCGAGAGGAGCCAGGTGAGGTGGTTCAGGTATCTGATCAGGATCCTCCTGGACGCCCCCCTGTGGAGGTTTTCCAGGCACGCCCAACAGGGAGGAGACCCAGAGCACCCTGTAGGGATCATATATCTCGCCTGGGCTGGGGACGCCTCGGAGCTGGAGAGTCCTCTGACACTTCTGACTTACAGTGAAACAAACACGTTTATTTCCTCGCCGTCCATCAGAGCCCGGGGTCAGTCCCGCTTTGACCGTCTCTCTCTGCAGCCATCTTTTATAATCCTTCTTCCATCAATATCCCTCTTTTTCATATTTCTTATTCCACTTAATGAAAAAGGAATCCATGATGCCGTTGGTTATTAAAGCCTCCTCAGTTAGCGGGTCAGTGACGGCGTGCAAATTACGACGTGACAGAGGCTGCTGAGAAATGGTCGCCTGGTTTAATTGCATTAATTAAATCGCTGATGTGTTTGTGCCTTTTATAGGAGCAGCTATTGACACGGCGGGCGGGCAGAGACAAACGACACGCCGGCCGTGTGTGATTAATCGCCGCTTTAGCACACGTGTTGGCCGTGAAACGTTTCAGATGAAAGAATAAGAGAGAGCATCATTCAGCACTCAAACGGACGCGCTCTTAACGCCACGATGGGATGAATGTTGGTAAGGACGCTTTCACACACGTCGTTCATCAAACATCACGGGTCACACCTGGCGTTTGTCACACGGGAGGGACGGCGGCCATGTTGGAACTAAAAACCTCTACGTCCCTCCAACCTGAGGTCAGAGGTCAGAGAGTCAGTTTGAACCTGTGTGAGTGATTCACACACACACTTTAAATGAAGGTCACTTTATTCAGCATTAACTGGCTGCTGATTATAACCTTACTCCACATGATGACCATATAGCTAACGGGTCATTAACTCAGGCCACGTGTCCACCTGGCGTTTTCTTCAAAGAGCCAGCGTCTTTTTTTTAAGTCGTTTTCAGTGAAGAGACGGCGTTCTCAGCAGCAGAAAGCGTCCGCCGGAGAATAAATAAATGACAGTCACCAGGTGACAAAGACGCTGAAATAACTTTCTGTTTCTCAGCACAGATCTCAAGAAGTTAACCCTTGACCTTAATAACAGGCGTGCAGTATGAAGAAGATTCTGCCGCTTCAAAAAGACACGACTCAGTCTACAGTCACAGAGGTGTATATATACAGGTATAGTTTTACAGGTGAGGTGTTTATGTACAGGTATAGTTTTACAGGTGAGGTGTATGTACAGGTATAGTTTTACAGGTGAGGTGTATATGTACAGGTATAGTTTTACAGGTGAGATGTTTATGTACAGGTATAGTTTTACAGGTGAGGTGTATATGTACAGGTATAGTTTTAAAGGTGAGGTGTGCATGTGCAGGTATAGCTTTACAGGTGAGGTGTGTATGTGCAGGTATAGTTTTATAGGTGAGGTGTATGTACAGATATAGTTTTACAGGTGAGGTGTATATGTACAGGTATAGTTTTACAGGTGAGGTGTGTATGTACAGGTATAGTTTTGCAGGTGAGGTGTATGTACAGGTATAGTTTTACAGGCGAGGTGTGTATGTGCAGGTATAGTTTTATAGGTGAGGTGTATGTACAGGTATAGTTTTACAGTTGAGGCGTATGTATAGGTATAGTTTTACAGGTGAGGTGTGTATGTACAGGTATAGTTTTACGGGCGAGGTGTGTATGTGCAGGTATAGTTTTATAGGTGAGGTGTTCATGTACAGGTATAGTTTTACAGGTGAGGTGTTTATGTACAGGTATAGTTTTACAGTTGACGTGTATGTACAGGTATAGTTTTACAGTTGAGGTGTATGTACAGGTATAGTTTTACAGGTGAGGTGTGTATGTACAGGTATAGTTTTACAGTTGACGTGTATGTACAGGTATAGTTTTACAGTTGAGGTGTATGTACAGGTATAGTTTTACAGGTGAGGTGTATGTACAGGTATAGTTTTACAGTTGAGGTGTATGTACAGGTATAGTTTTACAGTTGAGGTGTATGTACAGGTATAGTTTTACAGGTGAGGTGTATGTACAGGTATAGTTTTACAGTTGAGGTGTATGTACAGGTATAGTTTTACAGGTGAGGTGTATGTACAGGTATAGTTTTACAGTTGACGTGTATGTACAGGTATAGTTTTACAGGTGAGGTGTATGTACAGGTATAGTTTTACAGTTGAGGTGTATGTACAGGTATAGTTTTACAGGTGAGGTGTATGTACAGGTATAGTTTTACAGGTGAGGTGTGTATGTGCAGGTATAGTGTTACAGGTGAGGTGTATGTACAGGTATAGTTTTACAGGTGAGGTGTGTATGTACAGGTATAGTTTTACAGGTGAGGTGTATATGTACAGGTATAGTTTTACAGGTGAGGTGTTCATGTACAGGTATAGTTTTACAGGTGAGGTGTATATGTACAGGTATAGTTTTACAGGTGAGGTGTTTATGTACAGGTATAGTGTTACAGGTGAGGTGTATGTACAGGTATAGTTTTATAGGTGAGGTGTATGTACAGGTATAGTTTTACAGGTGAGGTGTATATATACAGGTATAGTGTTACAGGTGAGGTGTATGTACAGGTATAGTTTTACAGGTGAGGTGTGTATGTACAGGTGTAGTTTTATAGGTGAGGTGTATGTACAGGTATAGTTTTACAGGTGAGGTGTGTATGTACAGGTATAGTTTTACAGTTGAGGTGTATGTACAGGTATAGTTTTACAGGTGAGGTGTGTATGTGCAGGTATAGTGTTACAGGTGAGGTGTATGTACAGGTATAGTTTTACAGGTGCGGTGTATGTACAGGTATAGTGTTACAGGTGAGGTGTATGTACAGGTATAGTTTTACAGGTGAGGTGTATGTACAGGTATAGCTTTACAGGTGAGGTGTGTATGTACAGGTATATAAACGTGTTATGATGTGCTCCTCAGTGAGTGAAAGACGACCTGTTGAAAAATAGAGTTTAATTAAGTCGTTAACAAAATACAAACGTGAAGAGCTGGAAATGATAGTGCAGCCCTCATTAAGCTTTCCATCTGGGCAATTAGCCCCTCTCTCTACGAGGGGGGGGGGGGGGTAATAAATGACTGGGCCGTAATTGAAGCGAGCAGTCAGCGCAGACTGAGATGAACTGATTTACACAAAGTCATTAAAACAAATACATCCCATAATGATCGGATGGAAAATAAATGGAGTGAACGCGTGTCTTTGTTCTGTTGAATTAGTTCCCGCACCGTGAGTCAGACCGCTGCAGGACACCCGCAGGACGCCTCCCTCCTGTCCGTGGAGCGTTCAGGGACAGCGTGATTATTCTGATATTCACATCGCTAAGTGACAGAAATCAGAGAGTCAAAC